>NW_003314417.1:1098-81387 GCF_000143415.4 Selaginella moellendorffii | reverse complement strand
GCATAGGTTACGAGTACATCATATACTACTGCTTCTCCCCCCCACATGCTTTGGTCCCCTAAGTCATGAATAAATAGCAAGTAACTCAAAAGTGCTTTTCCATAACCTGCTTCAATAATATAGTGGAGAGTATAATAACTAGAGGTAGAACTCCTTCTCTAAACCACACATCTTTAATGCCACCATACTTTAGCAAGACATGCTTAATACTCCATTTTATCTTTGGATCCACCTTCATTAACTATGACATCCCAAGAATGAAATTCATGGGAGATAAAAAGTCGCTCTACAAGTATGGTTTTGCCAACTAACACTTCTAACCCCTTTACACAAGTATTGAAATGCTGAGCAATGCTCTATTTCGTTAAAGTGGGATTTATTCAGTAAAATGGGACTAGGTACAAATTTTCAAGTATTTGAAAATGACGTGAAATTATATGTTTTTTGTCCAGGGGCTAGACATATCTGGGGCATGGTGACTAGCACGGTGACTTTATGTCCAGACTGAGTCCATCTGGTTGTATAATAAATCTCATTGTCAAGGTGAACAAGCCGAATCTGAAACTAAAGAAGAGCGATGGCATGTGCGCACACACTATTTGTTTGTTCATTGAGCGTGTGGTGAGCTTTCCAAGATGAACGTCATTCCTATTAGCCAGACATATCACTTAATGGTGAGAACATTTAGATATTATTCAATGTTATCTTTTTCTAACGAATCTAATTGTGAAGGTGTAGCAAGAGGTATTGCTAGTCTGGAGAAGTCATTTAACTCATTTAACCCTTAGTGTATTTTCATGAAACTAAATAACATTCATATTATTAAGGAATTTCTCTAGTACCTTTTTTTTACGACATAGAGGCTTGCATTTCTTTCAAAGGTGATTTAGTAAAAGGCCTGAGGGCACATGCCATTCTATTTCTCAGACCGGTATTAAGATATACTAGTGCAAAGGGAAAAAGGTATTTGGTGATCAAGTAAATGGCATGAGGGCACACGCCATTATAAGCCTAAGCGCTAGTGGACACCTCCTTTTTGGTACTCTCAGCGGTACTATCATCCTTCTCCGGGTCAGTTGTTTTGCTTTGGATTGTTGTCTCTGACGTTACTGGGGCGTTCTCGATAGTTGTTAATGTTGCCGTTTGTTCAGAAAAATGATCACCTGGAGTATAGTACGGGGAGTTTGGAAGACTTATATATTCTACATTTTCACCTATCTCCTTCTCCGTCTCCTTTTCTGCCTCACTTACAGATTTTGTGCTTGCCATGAGAACGCTCTTCACCCTAAAATATGGAGTTCGTTGTGTTATAAAAGGAAACCAACACACACGTTGCAAGGGAATGATGGTACATAAAGCACGTAAGCCCACAATATGGGTTTATGTGCCATTAATATGGGCCACACGCCATATTATTAGATTTATGCACGTGTGATTGGTAAATGCATATGTCACATCATCTTTGTTTTACCTCACACACTATATCAGGCCTAATGAACCATATCACATGTGCGCACATGCTATATATATGGAGAAGTATTATGCAAGGATAGAAATTCAATGCATGATTGTGGAGAGCAATGGCATGAAGCCACATGCTAAATAACATTTTAGAGAAAGATCTTGTTATTTGTTATTTGTATCATCTCACTTAGGAATGGCGTAAGGCCACATGCCATCACGCCTCCTCTGATTCAGATTCGGATTGTTCACCTTGAAATAAAATACATTAGAAACTTAGTAAAGGAATATTCATGAATCTCACCTTGAACCCGGGTTATGAATGCTCTTGCTACATCTCTTGCATGGTCTGGCAAGGTGATGGTGGCACTCTGCTTCCGCATCCAACCATGCACAACATTATCCACCGATATGCTCATGCTGGGATCCCTTGGATTCAGCACCCATCTCTTTTCTAGGCAATCGTTCGTATATCCGGAACTTGGCTTGAACCACTCCACAGTTACATTGAAGGAGTTAGTTTCTGCGTCCTCCTCTGCATCAGTGATGCAGCGCCCCACCCATATCATTTGTTTTTTATTACTGGGTCTGACAAGCACGACCATTCCTTTGCAGACCTGTACTGGATTGAATGCTGAATCCGGCTTCTTGTTCCTCGGCCCACAATAGTGATCCTCAACATCGTTATCTGTCACTGCATTTCCAGAGGACATTGTTCCGCTACTATCTGGTGCTCTGGGTTCTGGCCAAAAGGACTCTTCCAATTCTTCATATACAACCGGCCCATTTTGGATAGCAGATATAATCTTCTCCCAGTATTCGAGCAAAGGTTTGCACCTCTGAAAATAGGATTCTCCACCAAACACCAACCCCCTCTTCCAGAAGGCAATATGCTATCTAATCCCGGCCACTATACTTTCCTGGTCTTTGAGTCCATCCGGGTGCATCGGCCGTGGGGAACCCTGAGGAATCATAGGTTCCCCAGTTATGGGATCTCTCTTGAAGAGTTCAATGCCGTCCACTGGCAGCCACACTGTGTCCCATTCTCTCATCTTGTACCTCATCACTGGAGCACCGTCACACATGCTGAAATGAAACTGAAGAGGCTTGGAGTGGCCAATCAGCGTTTCGGATCCGTCCCTGATGTAGCCTCTTACAAACCCCTTAAAGTCTGGAACCTCTGTTAAAAGTGCAGCTTCAACAGTGCCTTTGATGCAATTTTGGAATTCATCGTAGAGTTGTGGGAGGGTGAGGACATTGGATCGCCGGAGGGACTCTGCCAGGTGACTGAACATGGCATCGACGTCTTCATGAGTGTGCCCAACCATGAGAAAGCCAAGTGTAACCGTTTCAAATATGCCTTTGGCAACAAGCATCGCCAAGTACGCGAAGACGTACATGTTTTTGTTCTCACTGCCAGCATTGTCTGTTTGGAGCAGAAGATGGGGTGGAAGGCCACATCGGCCGCAAGAACTTCCTTGAGATTCTGCTTCGTTTGGATGAGGCTGTGCATTCACCGGGCGACCAGCCTCGTCGGAATGGCATGAGGCCTCACGTGATAACCCTACAATCTGACGGTCAACATATTCACTGGGATGGCATGGGGCCCCACGCGATACTGCAAGCCTTTGCTCCTCCTCCAGCTGAACCCTGTATGGGGTTCGATCGACAAGGGCCTTATGCAAGGGTTGGCCATTCAGCTCAGTCTGCGCACTTTGCAGAGACCTTAAGTGTTTTGCTAGGGACGCAATCATCATGTTTGCACCCCCGCCACCCCATAGAGGTACAAAGAAGTTCCCATAGTTCTGGGCACCATGCCCATGAGCGATTATGCCAAATAGAGACACAGGCAGCTGCATGGATGAAGAGATTGCCTTGGGGGCAGGATTGAGTCGAGGTAAGCACGTCTTTTTCTGGTCCATTTTGTCATGGATGATGCAGAGGTAAGAGTCAGGTCTCTCCATGGAGAGAATCCTGTTATGATAATATGCAGTCCTGTAGCTTCTCTGCTCGATGTTGTGGTCGAGCCGCCTTCTAACCAACGTCTCTCGCTCTTGAGCGCTGCAAGAATTCTTCGACAAAGCCATTTTGATAGCAGTGCACTCGTCACACTTTGAAAAGCTGGAGTACTTTCCTATACTCACATCCCTGAACCTGTTGCTCCACAATCTACTAAATCTAGATTGGCTCAGCTTCCTGTAGCCATTACTCTGGAGTTCCCGATTCACATCTTCCAATATGGCCCCCTTGGTATACATGGAAGGGAGAACTCGTTGGGTGTCTCGTGTTCCATCTTCCAAGAGGCGGGTTTTATGTGGTTGCTGCTCGCTACATGTCTCGACAAACCTCTTGAAGATTGCCTCTCCATATACAACATGACCCCTGGTTTTGTGCGTACCGTCGTTCCCATGGACTGCTTGTTGAACCCTTTGTTCCTCAAACTCAGTTTTGATTCTGTAGAATGTGGTTCGAGGGACTCCATAAATGATTCTCCATGCCTTCATGCAGACCAAACCCCTCTGGAAGACCATGCCCCCCACCTGATGTTCTGAAGCATCAACAGATGACCGTAATGCCTCATACACAAAATTGCGAGCTGCCTTCCAGGACAATGTCTTGTATCTTGCTCTCTCCTCTTCAATAGCATCCCAATCAGCATGTTGACAGCACCTCCTCTTGCAACAAGCAACTGTCGAGACCATTCGAACCTCCATCGCCATTTTCTGCCTTTTCGGTTCGTTGCTCAGATCCCTTTGGCTGCGCTTTAGGAAGGTGTACTTTCTTTTCCCATGAAGAGATGTTCTGTCATCAGTTGTAGTGGTGTTTGATTGTGAATCCTTCACATTCTCAAACACTAAGTGCCTCAATTTCCACCGCACAATGCTTCCAATAGTCAGACTGTTTTCTTTTGTGTCAACAACCTCTAAAATCGCAACTCCAATATCATCCCAGCCCAATTCTTGATTAGCAACCGCATCTCTTGGATCGATAACTGTGGCTAAGCCCTCAGCTACCACCTCCCCCTCGGGGTTGTTTAGAAACACCTTTGCCTGAATCCATGTAGCACAGTTCTTAAGATCCACGGAGGGAACATGCGTCGCACTTGCGCTGTCCCCAACATCTGCTTTCTTCTGAAGATTTTTCAAGGCAACAACAACATTTACCCCGACGACCATCTCTCCTCGTTCAATAGCGACCACATTCCCATCGAAGACAGTCTCTACTGATACAGCAGCATTGCCTTCCCCAAGCCTTTGACAGTGTATAACAAAGTTCCGATCCATAGACACAAGGGTCCCTTTTGCAACTCTCTTCCCACCATTCAAAATGTAAACCTTTTCCCCAACCCTGAAGGCCATTCTGAAAGTGCAGAAAAGAAGTTAAGACCATACAAAAAATGATTGGAGAATGGCCTAAATCATAACATACCAAACAACTTCAATAGCATGAGGCCACATGCCATTATTCAAACATGCTATTGACACCCACGTGAAATTTCGCATTCACAAAATTGGCATGAGGCCTCATGCCATCTTGATATACACACAGCTGCAGGCAAGTAAAAACATACATGACAATACGCTAGCCATGAAATTGCAAGGGCCCAAGATGGCATGTGGCCTCATGCCATTTCTAAATGTGGTCCTAAGCCATTCCATGGTGAACATACCAGGAAGCATAAGTGCCGAATATCAAGAGGAAGCGGTAGCCACACCAAAGACAGTGCCGCTCGCAACACCGCAACTACTCGTAGCGCCGCTCGCAACACCGCAACTGCTCGTAGTGCCGCTCGCACAAACTACCACTCGCATAAACTGCCGCTCGCAATGCCGCAACCGCTCGTAGACGCATAAACCACAGCCCACAACGCCGCTTACACAAGCAGCGCTCACTGTGCTCAGCGGAACCAAGAACACGGCGCACAAAAATGATAGATCTAGGAATGAGTTCGAGAATTCAAAAATAACACACGCTTGAACGTCACATCAAATCCTCTGACAAACCAGATCTTATGATTCCTCTGACAAATTTCAAACTGAGTAGCTTCTAGACTTTGCTGTCGGAGGTTGAACTTTGTCACATCATGTCCTTGCCTCGATCCAGCTGTGCCATGTCAGTGATTCGAACTTTGCCATGCCATGTCAGCGATCCGCGCCAAGATTATTCGCCGTGTAAAGGAATAATTATGCTGTGTGTGTACGTCCATTTATGGCAATATAAGGCCACACGCCATTCAAAGAATAATGCTCGACATAAGGCCACACGCCATTCAAAGAATAATGCTCGACATAAGGCCACACGCCATTCAAAGAATAATGCTAGTCGAGCATTTTTTTGTGCATTTTTGGGTTCAAAATTGCATGAGCCCACACGCTATAAAGTTTACCTGTACCAAAAATAGAAACAGCTTTATTTACTTGGGAATTTAAGTGGTTGAGGCATTTTTAAACTTACAAACACATGCCCTACTTACATTCCTTTGGTTGCTTAAAATTCAAAAATATTATAAACCTTTCTTTTTGCATTTTCAATGTTTTCAATTATGGTTTTTGATTTTCGTAAGACCAGCCTAGTAATCTATTTGCATCCCGTCATGTTTATAGCTAGCTTTCGTTTGTCCCCTTCGCTAGCCTGAGATACATCTGCTCAGCATCTGCCTCTTACAGCATTTGCCCAGAAAGGGCATCTTTCTTCACGCAGCATTTGCCACATGTTTAGGGTTTAGGGTTTAGCAATTCAGTAGCTTGATAAACATGCAAATACAGAACTTGATGCAAAATCCTTTGATATGTCACAATGCCCCTAGGACCATAAACACATTTCAATAGAGAGGGTCCTTTCATTTCATAACTCCTTACGTAGATCTTGGTGAAACCAGAGTTAGTGAAGTTAGTTTCTTGTGATCCCGCATCTGATTGTGATGTCCCTTTGCAGTTTCGATGGAAAGGTCAATGCACACCAAACTGTAAAATCTTGGAGCAAAATAACGGTCGGATCTATGGCAAATGCCCCTGAAACATTGTAAGGCTCGTGTGGTCTCATGTGGTGTCCGATCGAGATGCTTCTTTGCAGGGTCATCAAGAAAGACATTGTATACCATTCTGTAAAATCTAGTTGCGATCTAACGGTTGGATCTCCAGAAAACTCAAAAAAATCTCGCGCGTGTCAGAATATCCTAGGAATATACTCCTATGTGCCCCTGAAAATGGCATGCGGCCCCACGCCATTCAAGAGATAACGCTACATGACGCCGAGAATTTTTTGGTGCATTTTTTGGGTTCAAAATTGCATGAGCCCACACGCTATAAAGTTTATCTTTGCCAAATAGAGAAAAGTTTATCTGTGTCATGTGAGGTAGTTACAGTCCTTTGTGCTCGGCATCTGCCTCTTGCAGCATTTGCACTGAAAGGGAATTTTTCTCCATTCAGCATTTGGCCCTGAAAATGGCATGCGCCCACACGCCATTCAAGGAATAACGCCACAGGACGCCTGGATTTTTGGGTTTACAATGTTTAGGGTTTTTTGGGTTTTTTCAAAATATTTTGGGTCCAACGTTTTTTGGGTTTCTTTGGTTCAAAATTGCATGAGCCCACACGCTATAATATTGATTTGAGAGAAAAATAGAAACAGATAGAATTTCTTTATTTAGCTGAACATCTGCCATTTTTGGAAATACAAGATGCTTTGGAATATCCAATCATGCATGGTATAAATATAGCGAGGGTATTAAATGATATCCCAATCATGATCTTTCTTTTGGATTTCGCGTGCATGCAGTCCGAGGAATGATGACGTTGCGGATTTCTTTTGGATTTTGCGTGCTTGCATGCGCGCGGCACTTCAGAAATTAATGGTGGCGCCCAAGTCCGAGGAATGATGACGTGGCAGGATTACCAACCGTTGTGACATTTCGCGCGTGTGAGGTTAGGTTTTGCATTTTGCTTTGTACTCGCGCTCGCACACTCGCGCTCGTGCTCGCATCACACTCGCGCTCCCGCTCGCATCGCGCTCCCACTCGCGATCACACTCACTTCTCTACAGGTTTCTCGTGTGCATCGGCGTCCACTCGCGCTTGCATCACACTCACGCTCGCATCGCGCTCGTGTGCATCGGCGTCCACTTCAAGACACACCCAGTTTGTAACTTCGCTGCCAACTCTGCCGCCCACTCCGCCACCCACACGCAGCCCACTTGGCGTCCCGGGAGATTTCAGCACCACTCTCCAACTGTAAGTGGCAGAGTAGCCTTGCTGCTACGATCCGCTGCACACACAGTGCACATTCGCTAGCGAGTCCGGCCTCGATTGTCACGGCCTCCATTCGGCTTCAAATGGTAAATCTTTTAGGCCAAGTAGAAAATGGCATGAGGCCACATGCCATTCAGTAGCAACATTGGCATGCACCGATTGGGCTCTCGAGTGCAGTTCGGTTACAGATGGCGTGTAGCCTCACGCCATCTTAGGATGCAGCCTCAAGACATCTGATGCAGTGGTGAATGGCGTGTGGCCTCACGTTATTTCCAGCTGCTAGCTTTTCATCTGTCAGCTCTAATTGTTGTGCATTTCTGAACAGGCGAGGAATTGCGTTCTTCTTCCAGCCACTGTCAATGTGGATGCAGAGAAGGGGGAGGAGCTCACCAGTTGGACTTTCGGGATGGAAGGCGAGGATCTGATGCTGTACAACACAGATGGTGGGAGAAAAGAATGCATAGGGATCCTCATCCAAGTGACAGACACTCCATGCAGTTCCATGCAAGAATATGGACTGGCACTTGTGGTAGAGACAACGTCCGCCTTCAAGATCCACCTTGCACATCCTAGCGGCTTCCCGGAGGGGGGCAGCGGCTATGAGGAATTCCTAGAGGGAGCTAGGGAGAGGTTGTCCAGGAGGCCCACAATTTCAAAGACGCTGCGGGTCTATGAAGATCACATGGAATCCACAGACCTCACCTACGGCGATGTTCAAAAACTATATTCCAACATTGAGCCGTTGAGAGTGCCTCCAGTTTGCGAAGCGAAGGGGAAGGGGGTCGATCTGGAAACTACCCCGAAGCAGAAAAGGGTGGTCAAGCTCAAGCCGACGTCCGACTCTGCTGCTCCAAAAAAGAAGCTACTCGGTGATGCCATTGCCTCGGGTTCGAACACTACACCCACCAAAAAGAAGAGCCGCAAAGAGCAGAAAGAGCAAGAAGAGGCAGCAAAAATTGTCGCAGATAATAGTACTTGTTACTATTCCAACAAAGTATATACAATCGACGTGAGCCGTATCGAGATCCAAAGCAAATACAACCACAGGCTAGTATCTGATGAGTGGGTGGAGAAACTGAAGCAGAAGATGCTGGCAAGTCCAGTAACACCCGACATCGCAGACGTGATCCCCTACTACCGAACAATGAAGGGCGAGACGAGGTTTCCAGACTTGATCAATAGGAAGGTGTTGGACGATCAGAACATCCAGTTCTATGCCGTCTCCGGGCAGCATTCTAGCTTGGCGATGCAACAGATAGTTGTGGATATTATGGTGGGCGAGGAGGTAAAGAAAGTCTTCAAGACAAGAGTTGTCCGCCTGATAAAAGGCAACTCGCCCCTCCGATCTATCATATACATCTCCCACGCGCAGAATGTCAAGCAAGAAACGTGCTACAAATCGGGTCTGCACGAGACATTGGCACGAACACGGAAGCTCTGGGTTCAACTGAAGAAGCCACAAAAACCAGGACAAGGACGTGCACTAGCAACTAGCGCCTGGCAGGTAAGCCTCGTTGCATGTGGCATAGCATGTGGCCTCACGCCATTTCCATTGAAGGAATTCTCGAGTCTTCTCTCGAAAACACTGGGGGTCAATGACACACTCAGCATCCATAACATTCTACTCGCGACAAAAGTTGGTTTTGACAAATGGGTAGATGTGCTGAGGAGGTACCATGACGGGGAGTTGCTAAACTCAATGGGTGTGGAGGACGGTCGGAAGCCCAATGATTTGAAGCTCAACGCCTTGCGTTTCTCGCGGTCTCTAGACGACGACGACCTTCTGACAGTGGCTAATGCTCTTCTACGTGGTGAGGTAGTCTTCAACAAGACCAAAATGACTCCCGGCCATATTGTGACATACGAGGACTTGTGCACGACTCTGAGAGCTCGTGCGCTATTGAAGGATTGGATCTTCGAGCAAGTGGCCGTGGCGAGGGTGAGCATCGACACCACGCAAGAGATGATGGAAGAGCTGGAGTTGTCAAATGAAGACATCGACGACTACGTGAAGGGGGCCCCCAAGTTCATCGATCTGCTGCGGGATGCCACGAAAAGTAAAGCTGAGAAGTTGGATCAGTATCCAAATTTCATTAAGAGGGATGTCGACCGCCGGCTTCAGAAACAACTCGACCCCGCAGCAGAGGCCTATCGAGAACCTTACCGGGTATACGTGAATTCGGATGAGGATCAAAGGTGGAAGAGCATCGTTTCCCGCGGAGATGAGCAGGTCAAGAACATCTTTTGTGTGATGGACTTCACAAACGAGGAGATCACTCATGCAGACGAAGTTAGCTCCATCATTGACTTAATGGTGGGACTTGCGGAGGTGGAATCTTCAGTCCACTATATGATCTACGACTCCGAATCCTATCACAAGTTCTGGAAGGCCTTGAACGAGGTGAAGGCTCGGTTGAAAGGCAAGGAGATGCGGGAGATCCATGGGATAATGGCTAAGAAGAAGATACCGACGAATGTTCGCATCTTCACACTCGCCCTTGTTATTGGTCCTGCAGCAGAGTGGGATTGGAGTGACTTCCCAGCTTCGTTCAACAAAGCCGATTGAATTGATCTGAGGGAGGTCAATTTACCCGTGCCTGAGGAACTGAAGACGGCTATGGAGCTTTCGAATCCAAAGAAAGCTCCAGGTGCAGCATGGGAAATGCTCAGCTGGGTCTTCAACGCAATAGCGGGTGACTCCAAGGGCAAATGCGTTGTCGAGTACAACTGCGGCGGACTATTCTTTCGAGCCGCACTACTCAAGGGTGTCCCGTGTGTTGCGGTGACAAACTCCATTGAAGAGGTGACTTCAATGGAGCATATAATTACAGTTGCCAAAGAAAAACAGTATCTTCTCTATCTTCTCTACGAACCTAGTGAGTACGCACTTTAAGTTTAAATGTTATCTCACAAGCTCTGTATGCAGAAGCGTGGCCACCCCCAGATGCTGAAACGGCGTTAACAGCTACTGATGTTAGGCCGAGGTCACAACCTGCACAAGGTAAGGTCACGTGAGGCCTCACGCCATTTTGATTATAGATCGTTGTGAATATTCAGACACGAGGACTGAAAAGCGCACTGGTGGCGTGTCGAAGAAGGACAAACAGACAAGCAATAGGAAAAAAGGAGGTACAAATTATATTTGCAATGGCGTGTGGTCTCATGCCATTCCTTGCAGGAGACACTTTTTCAAAGGCAAAACAGGCAAGCACCAGCCAAGCTCAAACTGACAGTGGTCATAAAAAGCAAAAGCACGTTGGACAGTCGTCGGGATCAGAGGCGTTTGATTCGAAAAGGAAGAAGGGCAACGAAAAGATGATAGGTAATGCCTCGCGGTTATGGCATGTGTGCTCATACCATTCATTGCAGATCAAGGGCTGAGTGAAAGGAGCCAGTCACCACCTTCTGACTCAGATTCCTATGGCGGACTCCCCTTCCCCAATCTCAATGGAGAGGTACAATGGATGAGGGATGTTTTTCAAGTCAGGGCCACGTTTTTCTCATCTCGTCGTCTTCGAAGGGTGCAAGAACGTGCAGAAACCATGTTAAGACAGTCGGGTGAGGATACGGTCCTAGGTCACGCACTAAAACAGGCTATGGATGTCTTGTATTTTGAGATGGAGACTCGGCCAGATGATTTTCCCAAGATGGTCCTGGAAAAACAAGCCATCCAGCCTGAGCAACCTATGGAAGAAATGCAGGAGGGGGATGAGGAGCCAGAGAAAGATAATGAGCAGGAAGAGCAGAAGGACGAAGAGGAGGACAAAGAAGAGGAGGACGAAGAAGAGGAGGATGAAGAAGAGGAGGACGAAGAGGACTTGGATGGTCCTCACAATGGTGACGATCACAATAACGATGATGACGATGATGACGACGATGGCCAGCCTGAGGTGGCCAAAGAGCAGCGGAGGAAGGTCATACAAGACAAACCATCAGGTAAATAATAGTACATCCATTCCTAACCTTTTACCATTTCTAACATTGTCCATGTAGGTCGCAGAAGAAATGGTAAGTAGAGATTATTCAGTTGAATTAAGATACAAACTCTAGCCTTTAGTGTCGAGGAAGGATAGTGCCAAGCAAGGGTCGAAACGTATGTCCAATCCTTTAGAATCAGCAGTGCGCCCAAGTGATATCGGTCCTAGTTCCTCAATAGCAGTTGATGGTAAATACAGTATAGTCGATTCAATGTGCTAATGAGTTTGTTTTTAGTAGCACGGGAGGATACCATCTCAATCGAAGGGAGATATTTGGACATGCATATGGATCCGCCAGTGGACTCTACTTGCCTGCAAGAGTCATCAAAGCTGGTGGAGGCTACTATCCATATCAACGCCAAGCAAGCTGACCACGCTCCACTTGATGCTGCCCATACCACTGAGTCAATCTTGTCCACGTATCCAACTGACGGTGACCAGGCGCCATTGGACCCGCATGAGGCCGCCCCAGCCGCCAAGCCGGTCGTATCCTCATTTCCAACGTGTGCCCAATCGTCTGACTACGCGCCGTTGGAACCTCCCTACACCGCCCCTGCTGCCTGTTCGGTCATGTCCACTTTGCCAACGGAGGCACCAGCTGAAATGGCGTGTGATCACACGCCATCGGAACCACCCCATGCCACTGTTGAGCCAGTTGTACCAGAGTCTACAGCTGAAATGGCATGTGCCCACACGCCATCGGATGCGATTGACCCCACATTGCAGAGGAGAGTATTTCCGCCCTTCACGTTTCCTCGACCAAAACCCTCTGAACGACCATCGGGAGCACCATTCGCTAATATTGTAGATGGTAAAATTGACTTGTACCATTTTTTATGCTGACGCATTTCATTTCAGAGTCACGGCGAAAGTACTGTATCGTTTTTGATCTGAACGGTGTCCTTTTCTCCCATGAGCGTGGCTCGTCCTCGAATGTCACTGCACCCTCCAAAGCCTGCGGTCGCAAGTTGGTCAAAAGAGACAGATTCACATTAATCACACGGGAGAAACTGCGGGATCTAATAATGACCATGCGACACTTAAAACAGAGGGCCGGGTTCAATTTGCAATTGGGAGTTTGGACATCCATGATGCGCCACAATGCATTAACGTTGCTACAGATGATGCACGATCAGACGCGAGTAATATTACCATTTGACTTTCTCCTAACGCAGGAGGATTGCTTGACTATGGTCCATGTGAGGGGTAGCAAGCCCATCTTCGTCAAGGCAGAGGCTGTAGTGATGAACCGGACTGCTAGGTCAAGTGAAATCCTCATCATCGATGACTCGCCGATTAAAACTGCAGCGAACACGCACACATATGCAGTGCACCCCATCTCTTGCAGTATGGAAACTAGGGAGAAGAAACCGTATGTTCTGGGGGACCTTGCAAAATGGCTTGAAGCGATGGTGATAGAGAACCGGCCAGTCCAGGAGGTGGCTGCAGAAATCAACCAAATGGCAGATGGAACGGTATATCAGAAGCCATTTGATCGGACAGACACCAGTTATCATTTATGGCATGTATATTGTCTAGCCAAGCACTATCCGCATCTCCATAATCTGCTCAACCGGATGGGTTCTTCGACCACTGAACATGAGCGTGGACGTATTAGAGAAGAGATGGCATTACTATTGGGTTTAAATCCTGATAGTGTGGAGAGTGATGAAATTCCAAGATTATTGTATAGGCGTTGGAGGCAAAAAATAACAGTCTGAGATGGCATGTATTTATTTAAAAATGTAACTTATTATGGCATGGGGTTCCATGCCATTGTATTAATATTAAAAGACAATTCTTTGAGAGGATTTGCATTTACAGCATGTTATTGGAAGTCTACGAAGTTGTTTTATTAATAAGGGGAAAGTAAAGATTGAATGGGGACTTGGGCTCCACCTAGACTCAGAGCAACTGAGCCAATATTAAAAGGATGGAAAGAAATTGGACGACGATGACAAGGAGAAGAGAGAGGTGAAGCAGTGAGAAGTGATTGAGTAGACATTTCCTTGTTTAAAATAAAATGGCATGTGCCTCAATGCAGTTGAATTTTGTTATATTTATATACTATATAAAGGTTTGGAAACCTTATTTTACAAGTGGGATAATGACAATTCCCACTTTAACGAAATAGAGCTTAGCAAAGGTAGCTACACCTTCCATTGTGTATGGGAGAACTCTTTGTGTCACCAGGCTAGGCTCGTCAATAAACTTTGCCGAAACAAAGTTATTATCGCTCCCACTATCTAGTAAAATCTATATTGGACCACCACAAAACATACCTTTTAACATTAAAGTTGATTCAAGAGTGTCCTTGAGCTCCATCTTGTTCCATACACAGTTGAGTCGACAAACAACAATTGAAAGCTTCTTCTTCCAACTGAAATTGTCGTCCCCATCATCCTCACACTATAAAGTTTGCAATTTTTTAATATTTGAGTTACCGTCAGTAGAATATTGGCCATGTTTTTTGCTTTGCTACTTGTTCTTCAACTATGAACAATCAGCTTTCTAGTGTCCAAGCTTGCCGCAATGATGACAGCCCTATCTATAATTCTTCACAAAGAACTTCTACTTCTTTGATTGAGGTAGCCACCACAAACTTTAGGTTGTGGTGGTTGTTCCCATCCTTATGTCCATGATGATCATTATGATAGTTCTCGACAAAAGGACTACTCGAACGATTCTGAAACTTGTGCTCGTCATTGTCAAGTTGACGAGTCACATTAAAGAGCTCCTCCAAAGTCCTTGTAAGCTGAGTATGACACAAGTGTTACTGCATACTCTCACTATGAAGGCTATCAATAAAGTAGGACTTGTTCTGATCTAGATCCTTCGTTGGAACACAACTAATCAAGCGAGTAAACTTCGTAATATAGTCCTCGAGTGTCATTTTCCCTTGTTGGAAATGTCAAAGGTTTGTACAAGCATTCTCCACGTCGTAATGAGGGGCAAAGCACAAATAGAAAGCAGCCTCAAACTCATCCATGGTAGACATTGGTGGTTTTTTATCTACAATACAAGACTCCTCAAGCCAATTCCACCACTGAAGACTTGCATCATGCAAAACTATTGGAATAACCACTAAAGCCTTTACATTTGGAGTTCCTTTAGCAACTAAGAACTTCTTCACATTAGCTAGCCAAGTTAGCCATACCACCATCTCTAATACCAATGTTATGATCCAACGTAAAAAAACAAAGATCTAGTCTCCTTAGACTAGGCTATGCCATCTCTTGAGGTTCCTCACCACCCAACCACACCCAAGCTACACTAATCTTTTTCTTTTAGTGCCATTGAGAGTTAGGGATAATTTTTAAATCATTATTACTCTTTTCATCTTGGCTTTCAAATTCAACCCTTCTTTATTAGGCTTTGATCATGACAGAAACACTAGATAGCTCTTTTGTATTTAATCATTCTACCTTAATGTGCCTAGCTACAGGTTGCATATCCTTATGAGGCCTATCATTCTTGTTTGATGATTCAGTTTGATTGTATGGTCTAGGATAACGAGTAAAAGTCTTAGCTTGATCATACTCTTCTAGCCTTTCATAACATATTGTAACCTCTAAGCTAATTGTATTCTCTAGGTTGATTATAGTCTCTAAACTTATTTTCCTCACAACTAGGTGGATAATCTCAAAACTTACCTCTAAGTGAATAATCTCAATGGTCATTGTGCCTTTCAAGGCGTGGGTATTCATGTTTTGCACTTCAATTATCATTATAATTGTTCTTTTTACGATAACTTCTGTCATCAAGTGGATAGCTTTATGTATATGCTATTTTAGCAATTTGGGCTAAATGTTGGCCTTTTGGTTGTTTAAATAAGGTTTTACATTCTTTAACTGAATGCCCTTCTTTTTCAAAAATTTAGCATTTGATCAATTAAAGTTTGTATTCTTTCTTACTATGGCCTTCATTTTTACATCTGGTACACCAAATCTTTTGTTTGAGATTGGTTTGCAATTTAAAGCTTTTTAAATGATTAGTTTCCTTATCTATAAGAGTCATTCTTTCATTTGACTTTACCATATCTACCATGTCATATTGTTTTATGAGATTTTGGTAGGCAATCATGACATTTTTTAAGTCATCAAAATTTGCATGAGATCTCTTTATCATATGTTCATGATAAATTTTCTTGAGGTCCTATATATATATAGATGTAAGTGCATTTTTTTTTACACTAAGTCTTTACAATGCTTATAACATTTGTTGAATCAAGTTGTATATTCCTCAATTGTTTTAAATTTTCCTTGATGAAGTTTTTGCAATTTTGTTACTTATCTATCCAAACATGGAATTGATTCAATGTCTATTAGCCTAATTATCAATAAGTGTATTTCTGCCTATGAGTATCCAAGCTTTATTATGGATTGTTAAAGTTTCTACAATAATTTCTTTACCTAAGATTGCATAAAATTGTAGTAATTGTTTAGTAGGTAGAATTTTATAAATCCTTTGCAGATTATAATACTCAAGATTTATATCTAGCTCAGATAAACAGAATATCTCTCTGTATAAATAGAATCTTGGTACTATTTTTATTTTGTACTGATAACTTCATAGATATAAGTCTCATTTATACTATGTACTTACAAAGTAATCTAGGTGTATTATCACACTTTCTTTGACAATAGTAAAGGTACCAAGAGTTAAACTTTTATATACCTTAAGCAGAATATTATCAAGTATTTCTCTTAAAGCTGTTTAAGCAATTTTGTTAAATCTATCATTCAGTGGCCTAGCTAGGCATACAAAATAACAAGCAGTAATGGTGAATACAAGTCCTTGCTCAAACTTATATGACAAATTTTTTAGCTTTGCAATGTATTTCAGATTTTTTAGGAGTATCTAAGGGTATTTCACCTTTTTAGACAAAACCCCTTTTATAGTTAATTCACCTAAATATACTAGATGGAGAGCAATTCAAACACTTAGAATGGTTCGTGATAACTGTTTTTGAATTTTTGATTTATGAGTTTTGTTCAAATCTTATAGGCTCTTGCAATATGTGTAAGAGACTTAAACTCTCAAACCGTGTTTAAGTAGTTGTCCAAGCTAAAGGACATTAGATCAAAACTTTGAGACAACACGATATTCTAATTGTGATTCTGTGTTTGTCAAAGCCTCATAAATTTGGGTGAATAATTCCTCAATTTGTTCTTCACTAAGGTTGGCTCTAGCTCTCTTTAAGCTGGAGTCAACAAAAGTTACAAGTGCCCAATTTTCCTACTTATAAATTATGATATACTACTGAAAAATGTGTTCTCTAAAAACTCAAGTTAGAACTTGCATAGAAGGAAACATTCTAGAGTAGTTAATTATGTTTTCCACATTAAACAAACTCCATTCCATTTTCTTTTAGATTTTTCTCAAAAAAGTGCTAGTGAAATAATTTGAAATTGAGTTTCTTGGCAATATATGCCAAACTCCAATTTCAAACTTGTCCCATACTCTGTGGATTAAGTGATGGTTGAAAAGATATCTTTCTTGCGTTGTCTGGGTACTAAGCCACTACAATATCAAAAAGAGCTCGTTCTTTTAGTGTTGTTTAGGCCTTAAAGCCTCTACACTCACTAAAGAAATCTATATGTGATTTTTAGTGCTACACACATTTATAATTCATAAGTGATTTTCTCTTAGTTGTTTTTCAAGCCAAAGAGTGACAACTTATCCCACTATGATTGCCAAAAGTGAGTAAAGCTTTTTTTGCCTATACTTACGTTCTTGCCCCTGCCTATAAAATAGTGATAAACAAACAAAGACAATAACGTAGAGAAGAGAAGAGAATAGAAGAGAATTTAATCTTAAACCCTAAAGGCGTAAGTAAGGATAAGCATATATCACTCTCTCAACTCTACTTTACACAAACAATCATAGGCAAGAGAAAAGATGGTTAATTTAATACAAATGCATGCAATAGTGAGTGGGGGTTGTTTTTCAGCATATCTAAGTACTACTTATATATACTACATGATTTTATAACCATTCTTGCCCCTGCTGGCAAAATAGTGATAAATAAATAGAGACAATAATGTAGGAAAAAGAAAAAGAGAAGAAGAATAGAGAAAACTTAGCCTTGAACCCCAAAGGCATGTTATATAGCAAACAAATGCATATGCACAAGATGAGGCAAACCTAGTTGTGTGTATGGGTGATCTTGAGTTTGAGCTACAATCGTTGTGGGTGATGGCAAGTGAAGCTTTTAACCTCATCCTTTTTATGAATTGGTTATGGTGCAATTATACCAAGTGTGATTTTGAGGCTTCTCCCCCTTGTTTCATAGTTTTTTATATTTTTTCCATTCTTCTCACTTTTATTCCTGTTCACCTTTAATTTTACCTTTGATTCTATCACCTTTATTTCCCCATTACTTCCTCCTATATTTTTGTCTCCTATAGTTTCATCTTGTTTCTCTATTCCCTCTTAAGATCCCTCCTATGGTCTTTATGTTGCACAAGTTGACCGGATCATGAAGTATGCCGATCTTTTTGAATTTGATTTGTTATTTGGGGTTGAAGATTGAAGGTTCTTATTTATTATCAATTACCAAAAGTGATTTTATGTGCAAAACATCAAGGAGATGTTGGGAAATAGTGTTATTTGAATATCACAAAGTCCTTGGGCATGTGAACCTTATCTTGTGACAAAACCTAATGGGAGTATACATTTCTGCAGCAACTATAATCTATTAAATAAAGTGGAGATCTAGATGTGTACACTCTTCTTCACACTACTGATCTTCTAGATCATCTAGGGAGAAGTTATTAGTTCACCAAATTAGAACTTGCTTCTAGGTATTCAATAGCCAAAGAAAACATTCCCAAGATTGATTTTTATACACTATTTGGTTTGTATGAGTTTTTGGTGATGAAGTTTAGTTCGAACAATGCCTTAACGACTTTTTAGCAGCTTTGCAATATGCCATAGATGACTAGTTACTTCATTGATGATGTCTTAATCCATTTGGAAGAGATGTTGAAGGAACATATCCATGATGTTTATAAACTGTTAGATTTGTTGATTTAAAGATGAAGTGGTTGAAGTGCATATTTGAGTCTAAGGACACAACTTATTTGGGGTGCTAGAAGGTTTGCAAATTGATTATACAAATAATATATGCAAGGGGATGGTGTTGACTAAACACACTTGGGCTCTCTTACAACAACATATCTCTAAGACCGATATTAGAAGAATTCATCTGCAAAATGAAAGATTAAGTGTAATCAAGATATCCCAAACCTTAAGGAGTCATCAATAACTCTTTGAGATCCATAAATACCCACTCATAGTCCATGGAATAGATGAAAGATGACATTGACAAATTCAATAATGCTTGCAATAATGCAAAACAATCATAAAGATAATCAATGAAATGGTTAAAATATTACACCTTATGTTAGGTGCTAATTTTGACCATGTGGTTGACATCGGTCAAAAGGAAGCTCAAGGGTATATTAAGGTATGTTAAAGTAAGGAACTTAACCTACTCTAGCTCACAGTAGAGCAGTAGCTTTTGAGGCAGAAATCACTCAACAACTTTAAAACTTGCAACCACTAATTGATTTGGAAAATAGTGATTCTAACATAGAAAGTCTCATGTCTTTACAAAGTGATACAAATTTGCCACTAGCACAAAAGAAAAATCCTATATTAAAACTAGATGGTAAGGATGAAGAAGCAGTGAAAGGCATTTTAAATGCCGAAATTACAATCACTTTAGGTTAACTTCTCATTTTAACACTTTACTTTAGAGTTGCATTGTTTAAAGAGTTCTCGCTTAGAAAGGAAGAAACTTTAATCCTATATATGGCCATTGTAATTGAGATAAGGGATTGTGATGATAAAGTTCCTACAATTGATATAAAGATTGGCAAGAATCTATTATCTGGAACTCTTATCGATGGTGGCTCAAGCGTAAATATTCTAAAAGAGAGTATTTGCAAAGAATTAGGCTTAGATTTAATTCAACCAACCCTGTTTAATGTAAAAATAACTGATGATTGATGTGTTAGGCTTATTAAAATTATTAAAAAATATCTTAACCAATATGGCTAGCCTAAAGTACAAACTCAATTATATTATGCTTAAAATGACATAATAAGATTTTGCCTACAAAACTCTACTAAGCAAGCCTTGGCTAAAAATTGCTTGCACAAACCAAGACTAAAAAAATGGTTTTTTATGTATAGAGTAGGGCAACTAGAAAAGACTTGTACTCATTACTTCCACTATACAATTGGAAAGGAAAAATCAACTTGTAAGCAACTAAAAAAAATGACTTGAGAGACAATCCATTGCAGTTTAAATAAAGAAGGAAAGGGCTCATGAACAAGAGTGCACCCCTTTTTTTACTTGGTTAAGGGTCTTGGGATACTTGGGGTTAGATGTCCTTGGGTTTGAATAGTATTACGCTGGGTAACTTCCCGGGAAGTTCAAATTCAGGAATTTACACAACCCCTCAAAACTCAATCTTATTATTAGGAGGAAGGATTAGACGATTTCTAGGAAGAACAAATCTTAAAAGTTTTCTCTGAAATTGAGCCAATTTCAAAGGTTGATATCTATTCAATACTTAAAGAAGTATCTAAGCAAGAAACCTTTAGACTAAAGATTGGTTTGGGTATAACAGATTTCAATTTAAAGGAGGATCCTACCTATAAAATTAATCAATAAAGAAACTATATTTTGCATATTTCTTGTGATCAACCACTTGAGCAAATAAATTTAGCAGATGAGGATAATCTACATACTATCACAATTGCTCAAAGATTGCAAAGTGAATTTCGCAATCAGGCTATAAATCTACTGAAAAAGTACAAGGACATTTTTGTTTGATTTTATATAGATTTAAAAGGCATCTTACTAGAACTTTGTACATATTATATTGAGATACTTTTGGGAAATATGCCTAAAATGCATATGCTCTATAGAATAAATCTTAATTACCAAAATAAAGTTCAACAGAAAATAGATAAACTTCTCGAAGCATGATTTAATTATCCAATCTAAAATGTTCAATGGCTTTCACCTAATTACCAAAGTAAAGTCAATGAGGAAATCAATAAACTTCTCTAAGTAGGATTTATCTATCCAAGTGAAAATACTTAATGGCTTTCACCACTTGTAATTGTGCCTAAGAAAAATGGCAAATTATGAGTTTGTGTGAATTACAAAAGCTAAATGATGCAACAAAAATGATATATTCCGTATTCCTTTCATATATGAAATTTTGTATTCAATAGAAGGCCATGGGATGTATTTATTTTTAGATAGATTCTTTGATTATAACCAAGTGGAAATAGCATTTTAAAATTAACACAAAACAGATTTTATAAGCCTATGGGGAGGTTATACTTATTGTAAAATGCGTTTTGACCTATGCAATGCTCATTTCACATTTTAAAGAATTGTTACAAACACTTTTAAAGAATATCTCATTGATTTTATAAGAGTTTTCATGAATGATTTTAGTGTTTTAAACTCTAGAATAGAACATTTAATTTGCTTGCAAAAATATTTTAAAAAATGTAGAGAAAATAACATTTCTCTTAATTTAGAGAAGTGTACTTTCTTAAATGATTGAAACAATATTTCCACCATATGACTTAAAAAGTCTTAATTCCTTTTTAGGGAAAGTTGGCTATCATAAACGATTTATAAAAGCTCATGCAAAGATTGACAAGCTACTTGTTGATCTTTTAAATAAAGATACTCTATTTAGATAGAATGAAAATTGTTAAGAAGCATTTTTAACGCTTAAATAATGCCTCAAAGAGGCACATATACTTGTAAAACCCAACTAGATAAAGAAGTTTCACCTACAAGTCGATACTTCTGATAATGCCAAAGGTGCTATAAGCAACTAAAGGGAACGACTCGAAAGACGATCCTTGGGGTTTAAATATAGAGGGAAAGGGCCCATTAACAAGAGTGCACCCCCTTTTCCAATCGGTTAAGGGTCTTGTGATACTTGGGGTTAAGCATTCTTGAGTTTGAATAATACTGGGCTGGGTGACCTCCCGGGAAGTCCAAACTCAGGAGCTTACAATTTGGTATCAGAGCCTTTTCCTCAGTTCTAGCGAAGGATAGAGGCAGATTGCTGGGAGATGGCAAAGGCAGGGCGGAAGTGAACCAAGGCAGAGACGGAACCTCCTCCAGAGCTGGAGCCTCCGGTTGAACGAGAGGCTATGGATGAGGAATCCTTGCATGAGGAGGACTCTAGTGAGGAAACTTCCAAACAGGAGTCTGGTGGCGAGGTTCGGTCGTCCAAGGCTTGATTGGACGTGCTAGAAGGACAGTTGGCACAGACCAATGCCCTGCTGGAGACTCTTGTACGCAAGTTAAAGCGTGACAAGAAGCGGAAGAAAAAGAGAAAGACTGCGGATGCTAGCAACGCAGAAGGTGCGGACCCTTCAACAGGGACTGAGACAGAACCAAACAAGGTCGAACAGACCGAAGTAGAATCAGTCCCTTAGGCAGTTCCCAAGTACAAACCAAAGCCCCCACCGGTCTTCAAGGGAGTGAATGACTATAAGGTGGTGGAGGATTAGTTTTACGATATGGAGGACTACTTCCGAGCGTTGCGATTACCGAGCTCGGAGAAGGTCCCATGTGCAAAACCATACTTGGCAGATAATGCCAAGTCTTGGTGGAGAACGACGGACGCCAACAAAGGACCGGTGGCCACTTGGGACATGATGAAGGCGAGGATCTGCGCAACATACGTTCCTTCGAATGCCACTCTGCATCTAAGAGATGAGCTGAGTAGGCTGAAGCAGACTGGAACCATTCAGGAGTATGTGAATGGGTTCATGGCAAAGAGGATACTTGTCACGAACATGGGGGATATAAATGCGTTCCATGCCTTCATATCAGGTTTGTAAACCTGGGCTCGCAGTGAGGTGATGCACTGGAACCCGACCAACTACAAGGAAGCGTTGGATGTGGCTATCAAGGTGCATTTCAATGATAACCTGCGAAAGGGGAACGCGACAGGGTCGGGATTCACGTTTAGTAAAGGGGCCAAACCAAAGGGAACATATAGCAAAGGGAAATTCAAGAAGAGTTTCTCTAAGAATGAGTCCTCGGGGTTCTGGAAGGGCAAATCCGATGGTCAGTGAGCAAGTACATGGGGGAGTCAAGCAAAAAGAGACAAACCCACGAATAAGAAGGTCAAGTCGTTTAGCAGCGTGGGAAACAACGTATGCTACAACTGCGGTGAAGCGGGACACTTTTCGAGGGAATGTCCCTACCCGAAGAAGGCCAGAGCCAATATGACCATTAAGTCGGGTGAAGTCCAAACTGAGGTATGTGATCCAGTCCCTAGTTCAAAGTTACTCATTACACGAGCAACTTTGGTAAAGAGTCGTTCGCGACATCTACTAGCCCTCCGAGGGAAGATTGGGGGTAACTTTGTTAAGATCCTTATTGACACGGGTGCTTCGGATAATTTTGTGGCTGCAGACATAGTTTGGCAAGCCGGACTAATGGTGCAACGGCTGGGCGAACCAAAGACTATAGAGTTTGTTCAAGGTAGCCAAAGCACCGATGTGGTACTTCGACAAGCGAGAGTCGAAGTAGGGACTTGGAAAGTAGACATGGACTTCACTGTGTTGGACATGGCGGGATTTGACGTGATCTTTGGGATGAATTGGTTCAATCGGTTCGTGGTAGCCCTACATGGACAAAGTAGGAACCTTGTGGTACTGGCGAATGCCCAAGGAAGAAGATCCATGGTGGAGGCCCAGGATCTAAAGGTAGGGCAATGCAAGGCCAAAGATTCATGCTTAAACCTGGTATCCACGAGAGGACAACTCACTAAAGGGACCAAGGCTACATTTTTGTGCTTACTCTCGGTGAGAAGTGACAAAAAGACAGGAATGGAAGAAGTACCTTTAGTGATCCAGCGGGTGTTGGACCAATTCCAAGATACCATGCCAGAGGAGCTACTGGCGGGATTGCCCCCCGCACAACCGATAGAACATAAAATTGAGCTGGTCCAGGGTGCTGAGGTGGTGGTTCGTCCCCCCTATCGTTTGAACGAAAAAGAACTTGCCGAGCTCAAGTGCCAACTAGAGGAGTTGGTGGACAAAGGGTATGTTAGATTGAGCAAGTCACCGTATGGGGCACTGGTGCTATTTGTGAAAAAGAAAGATGGATCTATACGCATGTGCATAGACTACCAGTTGCTCAACAAATATACAAAGAAGAATAAGTACCTTTTGCCAAGGATTGAAGACCTGTTCGATAGGTTGGGAAAGGCAAAATACTTCTCGAGGATTGACCTAAGGTCAGGATACTACCAGATTAGGGTAGCAGAAGAAGATGTCGAGAACACAACTTGTCAAACGAGGTATGGGAGCTTCGAGTTTCTGGTGATGCCCTTCGGGCTATGTAATGCGCTGGCAATGTTTTCAGCGTTGATGAACTATATCTTTATACCCTATTTGGATCACTTTGTGGTCGTCTATATTGACAACATCTTGATCTATAGCGAAATGCTAGAGGAGCATGCCAAACACTTGACGAAAGTGTTTGAGAAACTAAGGGAACACTAGCTATATGCTAAAGAGAGCAAATGTGACTTTACTCAACAAGAGGTAAAGTTTCTCGGGCATGTGGTGGGCAAGGACGGGCTAAAGGTGAACCCGGAGAAGGTCCAAGCAATCTAAAATTGGGAGCGACCATCGAATGTACACGAGTTAAGGGCATTCCTAAGGCTATGCAACTACTATCGAAAGTTTATCAAACACTATTCGAGAGTAGCCCTGCCCTTAACGGACCAAATGGGAAAAGGGAAGATGGTATGGACAGCGGAATGCGAGGCGGCATTTGTCCACCTCAAGGGGAAGTTGAGGAAGGCTCCCGTGTTGGCGTTACCAGACTTTGGTAAGGACTTTGAGCTAGAAACAAATGCTTCAGACTTTGCGTTGGGCGCAGTTTTGAAGCAAGACAACCATCCAGTAACGTTCTTCTCGAAGAAGTTGGACAAAGCTCAACGGAAGTGGCCTGCCCATGAGAAGGAATTGTTTGCGGTGGTCAAGGCACTTAAGGAGTGGCAACACTACCTTGGGAGACACTTCAAGGTTTACATGGACAATGTGGCAACGAAACACTTCTTGTCACAGCCCGACTTGAGGGGAAAACAAGGTCGGTGGGCCAATGCCTTGGCCGAGTTTGATTGTGAGATTTTGTACAAGCCTGGGAAGAGCAACATCGTGGCAAATGCGCTAAGTCGAAAAGCGAGCTTGAAGTTGGCTATATCTAGCACGACAGCAACCTTTTGGGATGATGTGCGGACTGCATACGAGAACGATGGTCTAGCACAAGAAGTGTTGCTGAGGAATCTAGAGGCACGGGAAGCTCACCAGAGAGGTGAGCTGCCAACGGAAGAGAAAACGGGCTATGCAGAACGCAATGGACTCATATATTACAAGCAAACGAGGGTGTATATTCCAGAAGGGGAACTAAGGAAGGTAGCCTTAAAAGAGTGTCACGATGGACCTCTTACGGGACACGGTGGAGTACCCAAGACAATGGGCTTACTCAAGAGGAAGTACCATTGGCCAGATATGGCTAAGGATGTCCAAGATTATGTAAAGACATGTCCAACATGTCAGCAAGTCAAAGTCGTGACTAAGGCTAGTGGGGGCTTGTTACAAAGCATCCCAATTCCAGATTGTCCATGGAAATGTCTTACAATGGACTTCATCACGGGACTTCCCCCAAGCGAGGGGTTCGATGCGATATTCATGGTGGTTGATCGATTTTCGAAGATGGCACATTTCATACCCACCACAACAAAAGTGGATGTGGAAGGTGTGGCGAAGCTGTTCTTCGAACAAGTGGTTCGAGTGCGGGGAAGGCCGGAAGAGATTATCTCAGATCGAGATAAGATCTTCACCAATAGGTTTTGGAGGACACTCCTAGAAAAGTATCGCACCAAGTTGAAATTCAGCACAGCCTATCACCTACAGACAGGTAATGGGTATTAAGTTAAAATTGATGGCACTAACACTTCTTGACAGACGGACAAATGGAAAGGGTGAATAGGTAGCTGGAAGATTATTTGCGATGCTATGTCTCGGGAGACCAGACTGATTGGGTAAGTCATTTGGGACTTGTGGAAATGTGTTATAACAACTCACCACATTCAAACATCGGGGTGAGTCCATGGGAAGTCATCAATAGGCGAGCTATTGAAGGTCTTGTGGAACTTGGTGTGGCCGAGTATCATGGAGAGTTACCCACAGTGGAGGCATTCATGGCGGAAAGACTCAACATTTGGAATCTAATGAGGGATTCTTTGGAACGGGCTCAACAAAGGCAAACTAAGTACGTGAACCAGAAGTGCTGGGATGTAGAGTTTTAAACTGGGGAGAAAATGTGGCTAAACACCAAGAACCTCAAGCTACCAAGTGGGATCAACCAGAAGTTGACCCAAAGGTAAAAATGCATGTATTCCTATAAATGAATTGATCTTGAGTTCCTTAAGCAAGTTCGCGGGGCCTTACGAGATTGAGGCTCGAATCAGTAAAGTGGCTTACCGTCTTCGACTTCCTTGAGAGATGGGGAAGATGCATCCCGTGTTCCACGTGAACTTACTCAAGCCGTATTTTGAGGATCCGCTTCGCAAGGACCAAGTGAGACTTTTACCTGAGGTTATCTAAGGGGAAGAAGAATACGAAGTCGAGGCCATCCTCAATGTGCACAAGAGCAAACGACAAGAACGTGAGGTGAGAGAGTTCCATGTGAAGTGGAAAGGATTTCCACACTGCGAAGCAACATGGGAATCGGAGGAGAACTTAGCGAACGCGCGAGATCTAGTGGAGGAATTTCTACAAAGCAGAACTCTATGTACTTATGCAAAGTTTAATTAAAAGTATCAATTTGAGAAGTTGAGTAATGGCATATGTTGGGACCCGAAGGCACGCCGAAGGTAAACTAATTAGCATGGGTTAGCTAAGTCGACTAGGCGTAAGGAACTACGCCCGACTCCCTGCGGGGATGTCGAATCCGTAGACGTATTCTACGGAGGTTGGGTTTGAGTCCCAACCCCCTAGTAAAGCAAGGTTGGGTTCAAGTCCCGACCCCATATTAGGGCGTGGTGAGGTGAGGAGTATAGGGACACCTATATTCCGTTGTCATGGGCTCTTGGCCGGGGAGGCTAACTTAGGCACACCGCTAAGTGGGTGGATTCCCCCGGAAACATGGTTAACAAGTCATAGGATAAAAAAAGAGACGTTCGATGTGGGCATTGAACTTCTTCTATGGGTGGTGGAGTTGTAAGGAACCAACTCGCCGAGGTGTCATAGGCAAAAGGAGCCCTGAAAGCATGACCAAAATGATAAAGAGTTCATCGGATGGGACCGAGTTTAAGATCGAGTCCAAGACTGACTCTAAGACCAAGTTCGAGATAGAGTCCGGAATCGAGTCCGAGGCTAACTTGGAGACCGAGTTCAAGACCGAGTTCGAGACGGAGTTCGAGATCCAAAATCAGGTCCAAGACCGAGTCCGAGGTCGAGTCCAAGATCGGGTCCGAGATCGGGTCCAACATCGAGTCCGAGATCGAGTTCGAGATCGAGTTCGAGACCGAATCCGAAGTCGGATCCGAGATCGAGTCCAAGATCGAGCTAGAGACTAAGTCTAAGTATTAATACGGGTCAAGGGGTGAAAGCCCAAAGCATGCGTCTCTCAGTGGGGGCTGCAGGGGGTTCCAAAAGTATAGTAGAGATAGTGAGGTCCAGGAACCAGTCTTGAAGGAACTCTCCAATGGTGCTTCCAAACTGACTTGAGGTTGGGACTGGGACTGAGGGGCCTTGGGTGGGAGTGAGCATGGACTTGGATGGTGCTAGAGGGGCCATCCAAGGAAGTGCTCAAGAGCAACTCCCACTCTCGAAAGGGAAACCGACTGTGGTGCACCTGCCTCAAGTGGAGTGGTGCCCCACTTGAGTACTATGCGGCTCATTGGTCCTTGCCCTTCCTAGGGGCTTGGACCTTCCCTTTGGGATAGAAGTGGGGGGGTAGAGGTACCCATACCGGGCCGTTAGGCCACGGTGTTTTGCCCCGGCGTCCCGAAGCAAGTGTTGCACCCGAGACTTGAGATTTAGAGGGTCCCATGATCAAGTCTTGTGGTACCAAGGGATGTTAGGAACGTGGAAGCTTGGTATGCTTGGCTACTTGTGCTTGTGGGGAGTGTAGCCGAACCTTAAGTCCAGTCTAACCCGGGGAGGGGGATTGGGGGAGATTTGGGAATCCGTGGATTAGGTTAACACTTCGTTCCTCATGCAGTGAGTAGCTAAAACCAAGTAGGAGCAAGTAGGAGATGGTACCATATGCGGGAACCTTGGCGAGGGAACTTAGCAAAAACCAAGGTAGTGTTGGACGGATAGACGAGGTAAGCTGGCAAATTGGAAAGAAAAAATTTGTGGCTTACAGGTGCAACATTGTCCCAAACACAAGGTGATCAAAACGATCATCCTATTTACTATGCCAGCAGATGTTTAAATCCTATTAAGCATAATTACACAATAACTGAAAAAGAAGCTTTAGGTGTAATTTACGTTTTACAAAAATTTAGGCATTATCTTTTGGTAACAAAAGTAATTGTTTTTTTATGACTATAAAGCTTTTTTACATCTTATCAATAAACTGTGCATATCTACTCGATTAACTAAATGGTTTTTACTATTACAAGAATATAATCTTGAAATAGTATATAGACCTGAAAAATTCCATGAACAAGCTGATTACCTAAACTACATCATTACAGGAGAGTCACCTATTACTAAGGTAAACAAACTCCTAGATTCTCATTTATTTGCAATCTCTGTGCCTACCACTTGGTTCGAAGTTATATAAATTTATCTTTCTACAGGCACCATTCCACCCCACTATAACTCGCTAGAGAAAAAAAAGTTGTTTATCTTGAGTATACAATTTTACTTTATCATTAGGGAATGTCTATATAAATTAAGTATCGATGGAACACTAAGAAGATGTGTTAATAGGTAAGAGGAAAGAAATGAAATCTTAAGGGAAGCTCTCTTAAGCCCATTAGGAGGCCAATTTGTAAATGAAATCACTACTACAAAAGTTTTACAAGTAGAGTTATAGTGGCTTACACTTTGGAAAGATATAGCAATTTTTTGTAAAAATTGTGATATTTGTCAAAGTTATAAACTACCACCTAAAAATCAAATCCACGAACTAAATCCTACTTGTCCATATGAAGCATTTCATAAATGAGGATTGAATTTTGTGGGTTCTATGGTGACAAGCAGTAAAAGGAACAAATAAATTTTAGTCGCCACTGATTATGTGATTATGGATAGAAGCTATGTCTATGAAATATGTCTTAGCCACTAACATTGCTAAATTCCTTTATGAAAACATCATTGTAAAATTTAGTTTGCTTAAAAAGATCATTATAGATAAAGGCACCTATTTAATCAATGAAACAATAAAAAAAATTTATACAAGAATTTATCTTTAAGCATAAAAAATCCAAGCCATATTACCCATAAGGGAATGGTCAGGCTAAATCTACTAATAAAATTCTTTAAAATATCTTGAAAAAGATTGTAAAGGACAATCAAAAAGATTGGGATGAGAAAATCATAGATGCTTTGTGGGCTTATAAGATTGTATATAAAGTATCCATAGACATAACACTATTTTATGTTACTTATGGCTAGAAAGCTTTAACGTTTATCGAATTTATAATTCCCTCTTTGAGTATTACAATTACAAAATAGCTTAGATGAAAAAAAAGCTCTTAAGCAAAGACTTGACAAAATAGAAAATTTAAATGAGCTTAAGCTTAAAGTAATCTAGACCCTACATGCAATTCAAAAAGCTAAAAATGCTAAGTAAACAATTGAAAATCTCTCACCAACTTAAGCCAAGAGATAAAGTGCTTTGGTGTTAAGGCAAAATAGATGCTCTTAGAAATAAATTCAAGAAAAAATGGCATAGTCCATTTATTTTGTCTAAGATATCATATCTAGAAGCAGCTAAAGTGCACACCTTAAATAGGGATGATACCGCAATAGTAAATTTAAATCATTTAAAGAAGTATTATGAAGATATAAGCATAAATATTATCTATATTTTAGGGTACTAAACTATGGATAAACTCATAAGCATTCATTATGAACTACATAAATGCATAGATAGGGTGGCCAATTGGATAAAGGATAGGAGTCTAGAAAATTTTTACAAAACTATATTAAACTTTGTAAAACCATAGAAAGCCAGATTAGTTCTTCAAATATGAGATCCTGTAAAATTAGCTTTCAAAATGGATGGAGGGGATATTAAGATCACTAAGGATTTTATTTCCAAGATTTTCTATCTCCCCATAGAGCTAGATTAGTGAAATTGAATAAGAAGAGTCGTCTTTCCTAATAAGCTGAGACAAAGATTTGTTCATCTAAAATAGAACGAAAATATATATCTTCTAGGAAAGATTCATTTTTATGCTAAAGAAACTCTCATATCTTTGATGGGGAAGTTCCAAGAAAAGAAATCAAGGGATATATGGTTATATATTTCTTTCTCTAGAGCAGATTTTCCCTCAAAATCTTGTTGGTATGGCTTATACAAATTTTCTTTAGGCAATGCAAGATTTAGAGGAAAAGAAAAGAAAGGGTGGATACTCTAAGAGTAATATTTACATTTTTCTTGCCTCATTCTATAAACTCTGCTAGTAAACCATAAGGATTAATGAGCAAAGATTACTATGCCAATAAGGGAAAAAAAAATTCCACAATACATTTCCATACAAAAGCAAACAAAGGCAAGAGGATAAAACTTAGGGCTAACGTATTAAAGCAAGATGATCTAGGTAATTTGGAGGCAGCTAAAGAGCTTCTCTTTCTCTCATTCTTTCCCTTTCACTCACTCCATGCCTATGCCTCCACCAAGATGCGCTAACACTCCAAGCTTAGCTCTAAAGCAATGTACGACAACTCAAATGCCACCTAAAGCCACACAAAAGTAAATGCCATTGCTGCCTTGATTGGGTGGAGTGATCTTGTCCTCACGCCACTACTACAAATTGTTGACTTCACGCTTGAAGCATTCTCACTTAGGCATCTTTGTTAACATTGCATTACATCTCCCGGTCACCTAATGTCGAGTGCTTTGCCTATAAATCTTCATGGATGGCAAAAATCCCTAGGCAAAATGAGCATGTGGAGAAAATTTCATCTAGCGACAAGGCACTTGATTATGGCTAAGTAAAGCTGTCTAGGGAGCTTGTGCTTTCTCCCTAAGAAAAGGTTTGGTTTAATGCTTTTGGGTTACTCACTTATGCGGAGCTGCTCGAAAGAAAAATATCAATTGAGCAAGGGATTGAGCTCATACAAAAGTGGTACCGAACGGAATATGCATTTCTCTTCTATAGGTGAGTCCATCCCTTTAGACTCACCCAGTTTGCTCAGATTTTTTGCCTAGACAACAAGGGCAAAGTAATCATGATAAGCAAGAAGGATCACATACTTGATCAATATGTCCTCCCTAACTACACATCCAAATAAGGAGGCAACTTCACCTACTTGAAGCCCAATTATCATACTAGGCTTAAGGTGTTATGTGCCATCATCGACAGGGGGACAATTGCACAAAATGCCAACATTAAAAAACCTCATCTATTGGAAGCTATAAAGATTGAATAGCAAATAAATATAGCTCATTTCACCTACAATGGATTTATGGCCAAAATGAAGAATGTTGCCTTATAGGTAGGCACGGAGTCTAATGCTATTTTAGCATACTAGTGGCCTAACACAAGGATATGGGTACTTCACCAACTAGCATGGTGTAGAACTTGGGTTTAGATCCAAGCCAGACACAGAACAAGGATAAACATGCAAGCAGGAGCTAAATTATATTTCAAGTTGGTCAATAATGCCCAACCTACCCTATCCCTACTATACATTTGGAACCCCCAACAGCCCCCCCTCCTCTTGAGGAACAGAGGCTTTGGCATTCCACCATTAGCCACCCTTAGTACCAAAAGTTAGTCTATGATTATGTCCCTAGATTATGAATTTGGACACGGGACAAACACCATTGTGTTCAGGATAATTTCTACATTTCATAGATATACTAAATGAACATATTTAGACATTTTCCATAACTAGTATTTGGGACTAGAATGAGACTAACACAAAGGGCTCATAGCAAGGGTGTTTGGCAGACACAGTAAGCTATCATCCAGCAATATTGAGGGACTAGTCTCAATACATGAGGGTTTTTATCAAGTTAGTGTATGATAAAGCAAAAGAGAACTAAGAGCCAGGCTAAGTATGCTCAACTAGAAACACATAGGTGTTCTTACCTTATGTCTATTTGGCTAAATATAGGTGTTAAGCCTAGTTTACTAATACTTGAACAAGAGGGACTAATAAAGAGAACCAGAAACACCAACCTCTTGCCATCGTGGAAGTAAAGAAAGAATATTTGAAAGGACTAGTCGATAGGTAACTTTCGATACCCACAGTTATATTCACAACACTCTCCTCCCCTTAGGGAAGATTGACGTCCTTGTTGATGCATACTCTAGAAAAAGTTCATGGTGATCACACTATGTGAGAAATGTATCAACTTAAATGAGTTAAGGTAACCTTTTTGTTTAATGCACGTTACCAACTCAGACACCTTCCGGCTGTCGCTGACAAGGAAATGACTAACAAACTCAGCCACCCTTGCTACTTTAGGTGTCACCCAACTTACAAAAGTGTGATACACCCTTACCCACAAGGACATAGAGAGAGAAGCCAAAGGCCCCAACCCTCATAAGCAAAGAAACCAAACCCATTGATAAGGTTTAGAAAGACTACTGTAAATAGGCAATTAGAGTTGTTTACAGGATCATGCCCTTTTAATGAAATAAAGAACATCGACAGAGAGGTGGGTGATGTCACTAGCTGACAGGTAACTATTGATACCTGTAGTTATATTCGAATTGAACACAAAGTATTTCAAGTAAGTTATCATTTGATAAACAAGAATTATAGTATAGGAACCACCAAGATCATTATAGTTGGATAATATAGGATTAACCATTCAATAATATTCAATAGCTAATGTATCATCAAGAAAAAACTTAATGATTAAACTTAACTATCAAATATTGCAGATAGTATGCTAAACAACTTACATAAGATAAATCGAAGAACACAAAATATCATTGACTAACAAAAAAGATGCTCGTGAATATATCACCCAAATGTAATAACATTCAATTTATCAAAACCAACTATAACAATGTAGCGCATGTGGTTTTTACCCTTTATCCTAAGGTGATTTACCATAGGATAACACCATGAAGCAAAACCTAAACCCTCTATATGCCACGTGTTCAAAAGACAGTAGAGTGGAACTTAAGATTCAAGGCCTTGGGCCACTAAATGAAGAAATGGAGTCAAACTCCCAAGCATGGAGCCAAAGAGCAATGGCACTAGAGCATAGAACGACCCCTGAGCGTACAACCCAAGGAGTAAAGGGACAGGAGCACAGAGCGAATTAAAATAATCCTAGAGCATCTAGCATCTCAATGTTAGGACTAACATGCAAAACAGAGCCAAATGAAGTTTGGTGCTATTTCAATATAATAGTGGCCTAATGCGAGCATATGGGTACTCCACCAACTAACATGGTATAGAACTTGGGCTTAGACCCAAGCCAAACACAAAACAAGGACAAACATGCAAGATACATTTGGAACCCCCCATAGCCCCCCTGCACCCTCCCCCCCCCTTGAGGAACACACGCTTTGGGTTTTCACCCCAAGCCTCCCTTAGTACCAGAAGTTAGTCTTTGGGACAAGTTCAAAATTTACTAAATATGGAATGTTCTTAGATTGTGAATTTGGACATGGGACAAACACCATTGTGTTCAGGACAATCTCTACATTCCCTAGATATCCCAAATGAGCAAATCTAAACACTTTCCATAAATATCATTTGGGACTGAATGGTACTGACACAAGGTGCATGATAGCGAGGGTGTTTGGTAGACATGATAAACTATCATCTAGTGAATATTGAAAGACCAAGCTCAATATCACGGGGTTCCCCACACTAGCAAGTGTAAGTCAACAACATGAATTTCTTGTCACCGTGTCAAATATGCTTAACTAAATGATAACTTAGGATTTCCTTCCTCAGTGCCCTTCCAGTCTAAATACACATGTGATGACTAGTTTCTCAACTAGCTTAGGCAGAGATTGATAAAGGATCTAGCAATACTGACTTTTTGCCATTCTGGCAGTAAGGAAAGAATATCTGAAAGGACTAACTAACAAGTAACTTTCAATACCTGAAGTTATATTCGCGACAAACAATAATCAACAAAACAAAGTGAATGGCACAAAACTAACAAATACTTATTCATGCTAACTATTGCACTAGCTAAGCTCAATAGATCTCAGTCAACAATACGAAAGAACTCAAGTTGCTTAAGTAAGCATCAACAACATTCTATTGATATTTTAAATCTAAGATACCAATCCAGAACAAATCTCAAGGAACATGTGGTAATGCAAAAAGCTATAAGCCATCAAAGAGAATAACTATCTATCATGAAAGACTATCAATCAGCCCATTAATAAAGATATGTATAATAATCATCAAAGAAAGAATCCACCATCCCAAAGAATGGTAAATCATTCTATATCAATAATAATTTAACAAAACCTTTGACAAGGATAATAAGCTATCCTAGATGATAGTCAATCATCACCAATGAGTGCCAGATGCAAATACTAATTTAAATATTGAAACTAATGAGCAAAAAATACCTTCCTTAATAACTTCTAGCAAATGAAATAATGAGTATAAAAAACTCAAGGAACCAAAAGCTTAAAAAAGCCTATAGCCAAGTCTTGCCTAATAATGATCATGAGTCTCACATAAACTAATTTCAATGCCAAAGAAGAAATCATGGTACAACTCACAATATCCTCCTCAACATATCCATAAGCTAAATTTCAAAATGCAAAGCTAATGAAGAGCATATTTGCATCAATCCAAAAGCCAAGCACAACGAAGTTATACTCAATAAGTGATCATCAAACTAATCCTCCATGAATCCATCTTCTATAGCAAGACATAACTCACTTTATAATAAGCACAATAAAAATCATTAATGATCCTTATATCCCCCAATATCAATCACTAACTCTTTGTTTCGTAAAGCTACCATAGTTTATGACTAAATCACTTTTCAAGAAAAAGTTAAAGCTCAACCTCTACTAAACAATCTTATCTAGAACACAATTAATTCAACTTGCCACTCAGTTCATTTGAATGTCAATACTATTTCTAACTAGAAAAATACACGAATGCTAATAACACAAAGCTACAACCCAAACATCAACACTATTTGTATTAAGACTAATGAAATTCAATACCAATTCTACAATGAGACATCCATTTCATTTGAATCCTAATATCAACAATATCAATAACAAGGCATTACTTCAATGCCATTAACACCAGAACAATGCTAAAAGATCAAGTCAACACCCAAAAATCTCTAGCAACCAAGCTAACCAAAGTCAAAGACCTTACTCAGTATCTAAAACTAAACCTTCAACAAAACTTAGCTACAAATAACAAATCATTAAGGAGTGAATCACCACATCCAAGACTTAATGCAATCCAACACTACGGATTAAATGCAACCAAATGATATTGATAAAGGTGGAATTGATAAACATAGAAAAACCATATAAACCCATGATACGATCCTCTGCAACACCATGCAGTAAAGCAAGTTCATCACTGTTAATTAAAATAAGTATCAAAAGACCTTGATGAAGTTTACAAGCAATCACTAGTCGCAAAGTAACCAACAATCCCTCTTCAACTTGCCTTTACCAGACCCAAACACTAAAGTCATGTCATTGAGTTATATACTTGTCTAACATGAATATAATACCTTAGGTATGAGATCAATATTCATGCAAAAGCACGAACTAAATGACTACTCGAATCCAACTCAAACTGCAATAAGCTTACCAACTCCTCTAGCCAATAGCTCTAAGCATGCCTTGAAAACTCTAACTATGCATGATTAACACTTAGCCGAAACTAAAGTAAAGACCATGAGATGGACTCATATCGGTATACAACCTCTAGCTATAGTACAGGTACCAATATCTCAACATCAAACAACTAAATTGGATATCACCATCCTCAGACAAAGTGTAGGGCCACCAAGACAAAATCAAGATCAATGAGAATTCACTACTCTCATAAAGTTTAACAAAATGCAAGGTGCAACCTACCACCTAGCATAATGTTACAGAAGACAAGCACAAAAGTCACCTTTCTAGAAAAGTGTAATGGCCACTTTTCTACACCAACTCTAGATTCTATCTAACTCAATTGCCTTAGCCCCAAAAGTCAGCATCCCTTGCAAGCCATATCATACAAACTATCTACTAAGGTCTGACCTAACTGAAGTCAACTCCAACCCCTTGACTAATTTGTACTGACTTTTGAAAATAGAATGGTTTTCAGGCAAAATGATCAATAGAACAGCTATTGGAAAAACCTAAGAAAATTTGTGGAAATTTTTCCAACCTAAAGAAAGAATGACTCTCAGTTTAGAAATATAAACTTTCAAGACTCAACCAACTTCCTCCTACTAACAACTTCACATAGATTTACCTTAACACCAATTCTTATGACCCAATAGTATGTCTAAGCATCAAATATTATGCCTATATTTCTGACATCTAACACTGACATCTGTAAAATATAAAATGAATATCTAAGACTTGATCACGAAGACTATATCTTTGAATATTCACATTACACTAACACTTTTCTTCAACCACTTTTAAGATCTAATGTGAAGCTAAAACACTAACATAAAAAATCAAGGTCCAAAGAAAAACTCCTCATCACTCGAAACAATAATGTCTCTTCTACTAACACAAGTGCTAGCAATGTCAGTGCCTTCAATTACACACCTTCTCCATCCAACAATCTACTCCAAGTATTAACAAATAAACCAATAAACTATAGTAAATGAATGTTATAACTCTTTCCAACATCTTATGTGGTATATTTAGGGCATGTGATCATGGGATGAGATTTAGATATACTGTCACTGTGGATCTTTGGAACTTTAAGAGATAAATGGGGATAAAATAGCCACTAAGGGCTCTCTCATTAAGCAATTGCCCCTTTTCCAGTTGGTTTAAGAGGAGAGAGATAAAGTGCATTACATTATAGGCAAATTCTTAAGGAAACAAAGCACTAACTTAAGCTTAGCATAATGGATCAACATTGAGAACTTAATGAAAGCTACTTCAATACGACTACTTGCAAGTAAACTAGCTTCATTATCAACCACTTTGGGGTTGATCATCATTTAACCAAGCAACTTTGTAAACACATTGCTCATTATCACATAAATATGATATAAGTATCACAATGACTTGATCATCAATTGAGAAACACTACAAGCAATGCCCATGTCATTACTTCAAAGGTTTATGTGAGTATTAAATGCTAAGTCAATTCGACAAAATACAATATAAATGCCATACCCAACCAATAGAAATTTACAACACCGAAAACCATCATCTTTTGTTCATAACATGGACAAGCTCATGCCAGTCTCTATCCGACCAAACTCAAAATTAATCTAACACCAAATTTCTCAAGGAGCAATAGCAAAATTCTCTGAAAAAGAATTGAGCATTGCAACCCAAGTCTTCAATAGTAAGCCTAGACAAAATGGTTTAGCGCTTCACCACTATCCATCTCACAACTCACCATTTATAAAATCACCATAACCAACATGTATTAAGGTAGGGACTCTTGATTGCATGATATGAATATGAGCAATGAGTCACACCTTATTGCAAATCATCTCTCCAAGAAGAGAAAATGATTTACGTGTTTGATCCTTTGTCCTTGACAACTCTCTTTTCGGTCTCATCTTTGACTAAACCTCAAGTTTATGTTTGCACTACTTTCAATCCCATCTAAGAAAAGATTATGAGAAAGCATGACAATGATTACTTGAACCAATAAACTAATCCCTATAGTCTTAAGTGATCCACTTATAATCATACCTAAGAAGGATCTACTAGTGCTGTGCTAAATAGCCATGGACTAGCCTATTTACCACTCATAATAAACCTATGGGAGGTTTACTTTAACCCATGGTACATAGAACAACTAATGGAACCACCAATAGGTTAACATTAATCTTGCCAACTCAAAGTGTAACTTCGAGTTGCTAATGTGCCTCACTTATGAGCTCAAGCACAAACTTGTCCAAAAATGGTAAACCTCAAATCCATTTTGCCAATTTAAAGTGTAACTTTGAGTTGCTAATGTGCCTTACTCACGAGCCCAAGCACAAACTTGTGCAAACAAAACATCTTAATCCATCTTATAAGCCCAAGAGAAGGCTCACATAATCTAATATGAAAAGGTAACAGAAATCTATACCCAAGGAATGAATCCAAAGCCTTTGCACCCAAATATATACCCACTCGGATCATCATTTTCATCTCTACATATGCAATGAGAGTACTTGCCCAATCTCATTGGATAGTACTTGTTGAGACGTATCCTTTGATACCAAATGTAGTGCACGTGGTTTTTACCCTTTATCTTATGGTGATTTACCATAAAATAACCACAAAGTGAAACCTAAACCCTCTATATGCCACATGTCACATGCCACGTGTCTAAAAGACAGTAGAGTGGAACCCGAGTTTCAGAGCCTTTGGCCACTAAACGAAGGAATGGAGCCAAACTCCTAAGCATGGAGCCAAGGAGCAAAGGTACAGAAGCACAAAGCAACTCTTGAGCATATAACCCAAAGAACAAAGGGATAAGAGCATAAAGCAACTTGGAACAGTCCTAGAGCATCCAACATCTTAATGCCAAGACTAACAAGCAAACCAGAGCCAAACAAAATCTGGTGCTATTTCAGTATCCCGGTGGCCTAACACGAGGATATAGGTATTCCACCAACTAACATGGCATGGGACCTGGGCTTAGACTCAAGTCGGATGGAAAACAAAGATAAGTATGCAAGTGGGAGTTAGACTATGTTTTATATTACTTAGTGTCGCAAATGTGAGTTTAGGTATCGAAAGATACTTGTTGGCTAGTCCTTACAGACACTCTTTCCTTACTGCCATGATAGTAGGAGGTCGGTATAGTTGGTTCCCTTTATCATTCCCACTTGAGTTAGTTGAGAAACTGGTCAATAACGTTGCACTTAAATTAAATAAACATAAGGTAGGAACCATATGTGTTTCTTGCTGTGTTATTAGCTTGCACTTGCTAGTATCAAGAACCCCTGCAATATTGAGATTGGTCCTTTAATATTTGCTAAATGATAGCTTACTATGTCTACCAAACACCTTCACTATCACGCCCTTTGTATTAGTCTCATTTCGGTCCCAAATGCTATTTATAGAAAGTGTCTGGATTTGCTCATTTGGCATATCTACAGAATGTAGAGATTGGCCTAAACTAGGCCACCGGTATGCCAAACTTGTGCCAGACACTGTTTAACATTATTTTGCATGCAATGCTAGATACAAGGGGAGCTGGTGCTGGATATATGGGATTGTACCGGACCCTCGTTTTATAGTGCAATAAGTTTAGAGTTCGGCTCCAAATCCATGTGCACTACATTTGGTATCAGAGGTATTGTCTCAGTGATTCCTATTCAACTTTTGTTGGATTTTTTTACTTAAGTTGTATATATAGAGACTTTTCTAGTAGATCTGAAGAGACCTATGTAGGATTAGTTTGATTGCACCATCTGGTAAGAACGTTGTATGCATGTTCAATTACTGATAGAGGCATGCATGCAGCTAGTGGGATGGTGAAAAGGAACCGTGTTGACACTGAAACCTCTAGACGGGTGAATCAAGAGGAGGAAACTCCTGCTAGAGATGCTACAGAAGAGGCTGAGGCTGAGTTAGAAGTGGAAGAGCCAGATGCTACAACATTGCAGCATATGGCTTAGGAAGTCGAGATCAAGAATTTGTGAAGGGAAATTCACAAATTGAAGGAGAACAAAAAGAGAAAGAAAGAAGTTGAGGCAGCTAAACTAGCTAAACCTAAGCAATAGAACTCCTCTTCAAGTTCAGAGGATAATGAAGTTTTGCAACTGCCCCCGGTTGCACAAGTTTCAAAGTTCAAACCTCTACAACCATCCAATTTCAGAGGCATGCGGGACTATCAGGTTTTGGAAGATTGGGTCTACGATATGGAAAACTATTTCATAGTGGCAAATGTAGATGATCATATAAAAGTTGCATGTATGCAATCCTTTCTCAATGATCATGCCAAAACTTGGTGGTGTTAAGTGTGTGCTGAAAAAGGGCAAACTAGAAGTTGGACCAAGATGCGGTTTCATATCCATAAGGAATACTTGCCGGATGATCTTGGTCTGAGACTTCACGTAGAGTTGTGGCAATTAAAGCAACGAGGGGATCTCATGCATTACATAAATGCATTTGCTTAAAAGTGCATTATGATTGCAAATATGAGTGACAAAGATGCTCGAAGTTATTTTTTAGAAGGTTTAAGTTCACTTTCTTGCAATGAGATTTTGAAGTTTAAACCAAAGACATACTTGGAGTGTAAGGAGGCAGCGTAGCAAGTTGTCTTTAGTCACTCACTCATGGAACAATACTAGCAACCATATGGCTGTACCTTGGATAAAAATAAAAATTCTGGGAATAAAAACAAGGTGATCGGAAATAGAGGGTGGAAGGAAGGTTTCGCCCTAGAGGCTCAGAAGCAACGGTTAACAAAGGTGGTGGTGGTTGGAGACCACCAGCAGCTTCTTCTAGTCCTAGACCCTTTGTTCCTCCTCCTAGTGGGTATAAGCATAAGCAACTTGCAAAACCTACTCTTAGCAAAATGGGTAGTGTGGGTCATTGCTTCCATTGTGGAGAGTTAGGACATAGGTCCTCGGAATGTCCCAACAAGCATGAGACAAGGTCTTGTGTTAATGTTATGAGGGAAGACGGTGGTGGTGAAGCTGAAGGCGTTGACAGGTTGGTTATGTAGACTATGAGGAAAAGGAGGTGAGTTACTTTCATTGCTTTCCTCAAGCTTTTTTCATAGTCAATGCAAACACTAATCTGTTGATGTATCTGGTAGGGTTTGTCTGCGGACATCGAATCCGAGTGATGATTGATATAGGAGCTACACACAACGTGATATCCAAAGACTTAGTTAAGTTGTTAAAATTGAATGCTGAGCAAATGTCACCCATACACTTCCAGTTTGCAAAAGGTGGGCAAGTAGCTAGAAAATTTGTGAGTGATGTTCCAATAAACATATCCAAGTGGAAAGAAAGAGTGGACTTAGTATTATTGAAGATATCAGATTTTCAGATGGTGTTTGGTATGGATTTCTTCAACAAATATATTAAAGGGATTGATGGTGCTGGACAAAGTCGTATCATATTGAAGTTAGAAGGACGTCCCAATGTATCCTTCCAGCTGCAAAAGCACTCAAAGGATTGGGATGCTAAGTTCTTGACTGCAAGAGCCGCTCAAAAAGCAGTTAAGAAGGGATGTTGCACCTTTTGGGTTCAAGTGATGGAAGCTGAGGGTGTAAGTGACTCAATTCAAATTAGTGATGAGGTTGATCCTATACCAAAGAAGATATTGGAGTTATTGGTGCAGAATCAGGATATCTTCTTGAAGGATTTGTTGCCAGGGTTACCTCCTAGCCGTGAGGTTGATCATCAAATTGAGGTTATTCCGAGTTCTAAACCACCTACCAAGGCTCCATATCATTTGAACATCAAGGAGATGGCTGAACTCAAGAAGAAACTCACAGAGCTTCTTGACAAAGGTGTTATCCGACCAAGTAAGTCATCTTAAGCTCTATTTCGTTAAAGTGGGAATTGTCATTATCCCACTTGTAAAATAAGGTTTCCAAACCTTTATATAGTATATAAATATAACAAAATTCAACTGCATTGAGGCACATGCCATTTTATTTTAAACAAGGAAATGTCTACTCAATCACTTCTCCTCCCCCTGCCACTGCTTCACCTCTCTCTTCTCCTTGTCATCGTCGTCCAATTTCTTTCCATCCTTTTAATATTGGCTCAGTTGCTCTGAGTCTAGGTGGAGCCCAAGTCCCCATTCAATCTTTACTTTCCCCTTATTAATAAAACAACTTCGTAGACTTCCAATAACATGCTGTAAATGCAAATCCTCTCAAAGAATTGTCTTTTAATATTAATACAATGGCATGGAACCCCATGCCATAATAAGTTACATTTTTAAATAAATACATGCCATCTCAGACTGTTATTTTTTGCCTCCAACGCCTATACAATAATCTTGGAATTTCATCACTCTCCACACTATCAGGATTTAAACCCAATAGTAATGCCATCTCTTTTCTAATACGTCCACGCTCATGTTCAGTGGTCGAAGAACCCATCCGGTTGAGCAGATTATGGAGATGCAGATAGTGCTTGGCTAGACAATATACATGCCATAAATGATGACTGGTGTCTGTCCGATCAAATGGCTTCTGATATACCGTTCCATCTGCCATTTGGTTGATTTCTACAGCCACCTCCTGGACTGGCCGGTTCTCTATCACCATCGCTCCAAGCCGTTTTGCAAGGTCCCCCAGAACATACGGTCCTTCTTCGACGCGCCACCAGTGCGCTTTTTAGTCCTCGTGACTGAATATTCACAACGATCTATAATCAAAATGGTGTGAGGCCTCACGTGACCTTACCTTGTGCAGGTTGTGAGCTCGGCCCAACATGGGTATCTTCAACAGTAGCTGTTAACGCCGTTTTAGCATCTGGGGGTAGCCACGCTCCTGCATATAGAGCTTGTGAGATAACATTTAAACTTAAAGTGCGTACTCACCAGGTTCGCAGAGAAGATACTGTTTTTCTTTGGCAACTGTAATTATATGCTCCATTGAAGTCACCTCTTCAATGGAGTTTGTCACCGCAACACACGGGACACCCTTGAGTAGTGCGGCTCGAAATAATAGTCCGCCGCAGTTGTACTCGACAACGCATTTGCCCTTGGAGTCGGAAGCAAGTGACCCACCCGCTATTGCGTTGAAGACCCAGCTAAGCATTTCCCATGCTGCACCTGGAGCTTTCTTTGGATTCGAAAGCTCCATAGCCGTCTTCAGTTCCTCAGGCACGGGTAAATTGACCTCCCTCAGATCAATTCGATCGGCCTTGTCGAACGAAGCTGGGAAGTCACTCCAGTCCCACTCTGCTGCAGGACCAATAACAAGGGCGAGTGTGAAGATGCGGACATTCGTCGGTATCTTCTTCTTAGCCATTATCCCATGGATCTCCCGCATCTCCTTGCCTTTCAACCGAGCCTTCACCTCGTTCAAGGCCTTCCAGAACTTGTGATACGATTCGGAGTCGTAAATCATATAGTGGACTGAAGATTCCACCTCCACAAGTCCCACCATTAAGTCAATGATGGAGCTGACTTCGTCTGCATGAGTGATCTCCTCGTTTGTGAAGTCCATCACACAAAAGATGTTCTTGACCTGCTCATCTCCGCGGGAAATGATGCTCCTCCACCTTTGATCCTCATCCAAATTCACGTATACCCGGTAAGGTTCTCGATAGGCCTCTGCTGCAAGGTCGAGCTGTTTCTGAAGCCAGCGGTCGACATCCCTTTTAATGAAATTTGGATACTGATCCAACTTCTCAGCTTTACTTTTCGTGGCATCCCGCAGCAGATCGATGAACTTGGGGGCCCCCTTCACGTACTCATCGATGTCTTCATTTGACAACTCCAGCTCTTCCATCATCTCTTGCGTGGTGTCGATGCTCACCCTCTCCACGGCCACTTGCTCGAAGATCCAATCCTTCAATAGTGCACGAGCTCTCAGAGTCGTGCACAAGTCCTCGTATGTCACAATATGGCCAGGAGTCATTTTGGTCTTGTTGAAGACTACCTCACCACGTAGAAAAGCATTAGCCACTGTCAGAAGGTCGTCGTCGTCTAGAGACCGCGAGAAACACAAGGCGTTAAGCTTCAAATCATTGGGCTTCCGGCCGTCCTCCACACCCATTGAGTTTAGCAACTCCCTGTCATGGTACCTCCTCAGCACATCTACCCATTTGTCAAAAACAACTTTTGTCGCGAGTAGAATGTTATGGATGCTGAGTGTGTCATTGACCCCCAGTGTTTTCGAGAGAAGACTCGAGAATTCCTGCAATGGAAATGGCGTGAAAACTCCTAGAAATCTCTGGACTGGGAGGAAACGTCCACACGAGATCTTCCTAGGAGATTCAAATCTAATCTAGTCCCTAAAACTAAAACTACACTACGAGAAGAGTGCACTTACCTGCTTGTACCAAGCCAAGTAGAGACTGTGAACATGTACTTGAAGGTGCTAGTCCCACGCCTTTGATCCCTTGAAGGCGGTGGGTAAGTAAGACATTGCTGTGAAGAGCCGAAGAGATAAGCAGTAAGACGATGTAGTGCAATGTATTTTGTATTAGGGATAAGTCTAAAAACATTCTAAGTCCTACTTTTATAGTCGCTACTGCTCACGTCAAGGTTAGGAATACAGTCCTAACCTTGAACCTCTCAAGTTTACTTTCCTAAGCTTGAATCCTCGAGCTTGTCTTTTTCTCCCTTTTCCACACTCCCACGACTGCCTTGTGCTGCGTCCCGCAGTCACTGCTCCATCGCTGCATTGTGGGTAGTTCCCTCATGCGGTTCCTCCTCCTCTTCCTCCTCGTCATAAGTCTGAGCTGCTTCCTCGAGTGCGCGAATTCTTTCTTTTGCTGCGAGCAGCTCCTTGTTGAGCCTTGCATTTTCCTGCTCGTACTGCTGTGCAAGATCAAAAGATTCCTTACAAGATTTCGGAGTCGGGATTCCATGACTGCGGATGCTCTTGATGGCGGCGTTCAGCTGCTTAAATCCATCCTCAAGCTTGGAAAGGCGCTGCTCCGTCGGCTTGATGAACGTCTTCTCGTAGAAACTTTCGATGCCTTCGCGAGTGTACACGGCAAGCTTTGAGTCGTGATACTGCTGCAGGAAGTTGTGGGGAAGCTTGTTGCCATGACTGCTGCGATCCTGCTCCTCGCGGCCTCGTTTCTCCGGTGTGTAGCGGCGTGGAGGGCGGTTGTGGAGGTGTCGCTCTGCTCCATCCTGCTGTCCACGGGTGTCCATCTCGTCAGCCTCGTCGATTGGTGAGAGCCCGTGACTTGCTTTGTCGAAACCCTTGTCATTGTCCTTGGCCGTGGCGGTTATCACAACCGTTTCGGGCTCAAGGTTACAGTCCTGTGTTGCTGACTCAAGACTGCAAACTTGAACTTCCGGGGGCTGCTTCGGATCAGCTTTGTCGATTTGTGTGCTTTCGTCTTGAGTGTGTATCTCTGGCGGTGGAATTTCCTGCGTGTGATCCTCTGGGTTTTCTTCGATATCGGGTGGTTCCTCCTGCGTGTTCTCATGCTCCACAAGTCCCTGTTCTTTTTGAGTTTCCTTCTGGAATTCTCCTTGTTCGTCCTGAACTTCCAGTCGTTTTTCCTGCGCCTCTTCCTGGTTGCCCACATCTTCTACTTGATTTTCCTGCGCCTCTTCTTGTTCGTCTTGCTCCTCATCCTCTTTTTCCTGTGCCTCACTCCCGTCGCTATGGTCATGCTTCTCCTTCACTGCCCTCACCTGGACGTGAGGAACGTGTAAGGAACCAACTCGCCGAGGTGTCGTAGGCTAAGGGAACCCCGAAAGCATGACCAAAATGACAAAGAGTTCATCGGATGGGACCAAGTCAAAGATCGAGTCCAAGACCGACTCTAGGACCGAGTTCGAGATAGAGTCCGGAATCGAGTCCAAGACCGACTCGGGGACCGAGTTCGAGTCCGAGTTCGAGACCGAGTTCGAGACGGAGTCCGAGATCCGAAATCGGGTCCGAGATCCGAAATCGGGTCCGAGACCGAGTCCGAAGTCGAGTCCGAGGTCGGGCCCGAGGTCGGGCCCGAGATCGGGTCCGAGATCGAGTCCGCGATCGAGTCCGAGACCGAATCCGAAGTCGGATCCGAAATCGGATCCGAGATCGAGCCAGAGACTAAGTCCAAATACTAATACGGGTCAAGGGGTGAAAGCCCAAAGCGTGCGTCCCCCAGGGGGGGGGGCTGCAGGGGGTTCCAAAAGTATAGTAGGGATAGTGAGGTCCAGGAACCAGTTTTGAAGGGACTCTCCAGTTGGGCTTCCAAATCGACTTGAGGTTGGGACTGGGACTAAGGGGCCTTGGGTGGGAGTGAGCATGGACTTGGCTGGTGCCGGAGGGGCCATCCAAGGAAGTGCTCAAGAGCAGCTCCCACTCCCGAAAGGGAAACCGATTGCGGTGCTCCCGGCTCATGTGGAGTGGTGCCCCACTTGAGTACCATGCGGCTCATTGGTCCTCGCCCTTCCTAGGGGCTTGGGCCTTCCTTCGGGATGGAAGTGGGGGGCGAGAGGTACCCATACCGGGCCGTTAGGCCACGGTGTTTCGCCCCGGCGTCCCGAAGCAAGTGTTGCACTCAAGACTTGGGATTTAGAGGGTCCCATGATCAAGTCTTGTGGTACCAAGGGATGTTAGGAACGTGGAAGCTTGGTGTGCTTGGCTGCTTGTGCTTGCGGGGAGTGTAGCCGAACCTTAAGTCCAGTCTAACCCGGGGAGGGGGATTGGGAGTGATTTGGGAATCCGTGGAAGGATGGCTAACACTCCGTTGCTCGTGCAGTGAGTAGCTGAAACCAAGTAGGAGCTGGTACCATAGGCGAGAACCTTGGCAAGGGAACTTAGCAAAAGCCAAGGCAGTGTTGGACCGATAGACGAGGTAAGCTGGCAAATTGGAAAGGAAAAATTTGTGGCTTACAATTTGGTATCGGAGCCTTTTCCTCAGTTCTAGCGAAGGATAGAGGCGGATTGCTGGGAGATGGCAAGGGCAGGGCGTAAGCGAACCCAGGCGGAGACGGAACCTCCGCCAGAGCTGGAGCCTCCGGTCGAACAAGAGACTATGGATGAGGAATCTTTGCATGAGGAGGACTCCAGTGAGGAAACCTCCAAACAGGAGTCCGGTGGCGAGGTTCGGTCGTCCAAGGCTCGATTGGACGTGCTAGAAGGACAGTTGGCACAGACCAATGCCCTGCTGGAAACTCTCGTACGCAAGCTAAAGCGTGACGAGAGGCGGAAGAAAAAGAAAAAGACTGCGGATGCTGGCAGCGCAGAAGGTGCGGATCTTTCGGCCGGGACTGAGGCAAAACCAGACAAGGTCGAACAGACCGAAGTGGAATCAGTCCCTCAGGCAGTTCCCAAGTACAAACCAAAGCCCCCACCGGTCTTCAAGGGAGTGAATGACTATAAGGTGGTGGAGGATTGGTTTTACGATATGGAGGACTACTTCCGAGCGTTGCGGTTACCAAGCTCGGAGAAGGTCCCATGTGTAAAACCATACTTGGCAGATAATGCCAAGTCTTGGTGGAGAACAATGGAGGCCAACGAAGGACCGGTGGTCACTTGGGACATGATGAAGGCGAGGATCCGCGCAACATATGTTCCTCCGAATGCCACTCTGCATCTGAGGGATGAACTGAGTAGGCTGAAACAGACAGGAACCATCCAGGAATATGTGAATGGGTTCATGGCAAAGAGGATACTTGTCACGGACATGGGGGATATGGATGCGTTCCATGCCTTCATATCAGGTTTGCAAACCTGGGCTCGCGGCGAGGTGATGAGGTGGAACCCGACCAACTACAAGGAAGCGTTGGATGCGGCCATCAAGGTGCATTTCAACGATAACCTGCGAAAGGGGAACACAACGGGGTCGGGATCCACATTTAGCAAAGGGGCTAAACCAAAGGGAACGTATAGCAAGGGGAAATTCAAAAGGAGTTTCTCTAAGAATGAGTCCTCGGGGTTCCGGAAAGGCAAATCCGGTGGCCAGCGAGCGAGTACGTGGGGGAGTCAAGCGAAAAAGGACAAACCCACGGATAAGAAGGTCAAGTCGTATAGCAGCGTGGGAAACAACGTATGCTACAACTGCGGCGAAGCGGGACACTTCTCGAGGGAATGTCCCTACCCGAAGAAGGCCAGAGCCAATATGGCCATCAAGTCGGGTGAAGTCCAAACTGAGGTATGTGATCCAGTCCCTAACTCAAAGTTACTCATTACACGAGCAACTTTGGTAGAGAGTCGTTCGCGACATCTACTAGCCCTCCGAGGGAAGCTCGGAGGTAGCTTTGTTAAGATCCTTATTGACACGGGTGCTTCGGATAATTTTGTGGCTGCAGACATAGTCCGGCAAGCCGGACTAACGGTGCAGCGGCTAGGCGAACCAAGGACTATAGAGTTTGTTCAGGGTAGCCAAAGCACCGATGAGGTACTTCGACAAGCGAGAGTCGAAGTGGGGACATGGAAAGTGGACATGGATTTCACCGTCTTGGATATGGCGGGATTTGACGTGATCTTCGGAATGGATTGGTTTAATCGGTTCGTGGTAGCGCTGCATGGACAAGGTAGGAACCTTGTGGTATTGGCGAATGCCCAAGGAAGAAGATCTAGGGTGGAGGCCCAGGATCTAAAGGTAGGGCAAAGCAAGGCCAAAGAGTCATGCTTGAACCTGGTGTCCACGAGAGGACAACTCACTAAAGGAACTAAGGCAGCCTTTTTGTGCTTACTCTCGGTGAAGAGTGACAAAAAGACAAGAACGAAAGAAGTGCCTTTAGTGATCCAGCGAGTGTTGGACCAATTCCAGGATACCATGCCGGAGGAGCTACCGGCGGGGTTGCCCCCCGCACGACCGATAGAACATAAGATTGAGCTTGTCGAGGGCGCTGAGGCGGTGGTTCGTCCCCCCTATCGTTTGAACGAAAAAGAACTCAAGGAGCTCAAGTGCCAACTAGAGGAGTTGGTGGGCAAAGAGTATGTTAGGTTGAGCAAGTCGCCATATGGGGCGCCGGTATTATTTGTGAAAAAGAAAGATGGATCTATGCGCATGTGCATAGATTACCGGTTGCTCAACAAGTATACCAAGAAGAACAAGTACCCGTTGCCAAGGATTGAGGACCTGTTCGATAGGTTGGGAAAGGCAAAATACTTCTCGAGGATTGACCTAAGGTCAGGATACTACCAGATCAGGGTAGCCGAGGAAGATGTCGAGAAGACAACCTGTCGAACGAGGTATGGGAGCTTTGAGTTTTTGGTGATGCCCTTTGGGCTGTGCAATGCGCCGGCAACGTTTTCGGCGTTGATGAACCACGTCTTTGTACCCTATCTGGATCACTTTGTGGTCGTCTATATTGACGACATCCTGATCTATAGCGAGACGCTAGAGGAGCATGCCGAACACTTGGCGAAGGTGTTTGAGAAACTAAGGGAACATAAACTGTATGCTAAAGAGAGCAAATGTGACTTTGCTCAGCAAGAGGTAAAGTTTCTCGGGCATGTGGTGGGCCAGGACGGGCTCAAGGTGGACCCGGAGAAGGTCCAAGCGATCCAGGAATGGGAGCGACCATCGAATGTACATGAGTTGAGGGCGTTCTTGGGGCTATGCAACTACTATCGAAAGTTTATCAGACACTATTCGAGAGTAGCCCTGCCCTTAACGGATCAAATGGGAAAAGGGAAGATGGTATGGACAGCGGAATGCGAGGCGGCATTCATCCACCTCAAAGGGAAGTTGAGGAAGGCTCCGGTGTTGGCATTACCGGACTTTGGTAAGGACTTTGAGGTAGACACGGATGCTTCGGACTTTGCGTTAGGCGCAGTTTTGAAGCAAGACAACCATCCAGTAGCGTTCTTCTCGAAGAAGCTGGACAAGGCTCAACGGAAGTGGCCTGCCCACGAGAAGGAATTGTTTGCGGTGGTCAAGGCGCTCAAGGAGTGGCGACACTACCTTGGGAGACACTTCAAGGTTTACACGGACAATGTGGCAACGAAACACTTCTTGTCACAACCCGACCTGAGAGGGAAACAAGGTCGGTGGGCCAATGCCTTGGCCGAGTTTGATTGCGAGATTCTGTACAAGCCTGGGAAGAGCAACATCGTGGCAGATGCGCTAAGTCGAAAAGCGAGCTTGAGGTTGGCGATCTCCAGCGCAACAGCAACCTTCTGGGACGATGTGCGGACAGCATATGAGAACGATGGTCTAGCACAAGAAGTGTTGTTGAGGAATCTGGAGGCACGGGAAGCTCACCAGAGAGGTGAGCCGCCAACGGAAGAGAAAACGGGCTATGCGGAACGCAATGGACTCATTTATTACAAGCAAACGAGGGTGTATGTTCCAGAAGGTGGATTAAGGAAGGTAGCCTTAGAAGAGTGTCATGACGGACCTCTTGCGGGACACGGCGGAGTGCCCAAGACGATGGGCTTACTCAAGAGGAAGTACCATTGGCCAGATATGGCTAAGGACGTCCAAGACTATGTAAAGACATGTCCAACATGTCAGCAGGTCAAAGCCGTGACTAAGGCTAGTGGGGGCTTGTTGCAAAGCATCCCAATTCCAGATCGTCCGTGGAAATGTCTCACGATGGACTTCATCACGGGACTACCCCCAAGCGAGGGGTTCGATGCGATATTCGTGGTGGTGGACCGATTTTCGAAGATGGCACATTTCATACCCACCACAACGGAGGTGGATGCGGAAGGTGTGGCGAAACTGTTCTTCGAACAAGTGGTTCGAGTGCGGGGAAGGCCAGAGGAGATTATCTCAGATCGAGATAAGATCTTCACTAGTAGGTTCTGGAGGACCCTCCTGGAACAGTATCGCACCAAGTTGAAATTCAGCACAGCCTATCACCCACAGACAGGTATGGGGTATTAAGTCAAGTTTGGTGGTCCTAACACTTCTTGACAGACGGACAAACGGAAAGGGTGAATAGGCAGCTGGAGGATTATTTGCGATGCTATGTCTCGGGAGACCAGACCGATTGGGTAAGTCATTTGGGACTTGCGGAAATGTGTTATAACAACTCACCACATTCGAGTATCGGGGTGAGTCCATGGGAAGTCATCAATGGGCGAGCTATTGAAGGTCCTGTGGAACTCGGCGTGGCCGAGTATCATGGAGAGTTACCCGCAGTGGAGGCATTCACGGCGGAAAGACTCAACATTTGGAATCTAGTGAGGGATTCCTTGGAACGGGCTCAACAAAGGCAAACCAAGTACGCGAACCTAAAGCGCCGGGACGTAGAGTTCCAAGCTGGGGAGAAGGTGTGGCTGAACACCAAGAACCTTAGGCTACCAAGTGGGATCAGCCGAAAGTTGACCCAAAGGTAAAAATGCATGTATTCCTGTAAATGAATTGATCTTGAGTTCCTTAAGCAGGTTCGCGGGGCCTTACGAGATTGAGGCACGAATCGGTAAAGTGGCTTACCGACTCCGACTTCCTCGAGAGATGGGGAAGATGCACCCAGTGTTCCATGTGAACTTACTCAAGCCGTACTTTGAGGATCCGCTTCGCAAAGACCAAGTAAGACCTTTACCTGAGGTTATCCAAGGGGAAGAGGAATACGAAGTCGAGGCCATCCTCAATGCGCGCAAGAGCAAGCGACAAGGACGCGAGGTGAGAGAGTTCCATGTGAAGTGGAAAGGATTTCCACACTGCAAAGCAACATGGGAACCGGAGGAGAACCTAGCGAACGCGCGAGATCTAGTGAAGGAATTTCTGCAAGGCAGAACTCTATGTACTTATGCAAAGTTCAATTAAAAATATCAATTTGCAAAGTTGAGCAAGTGGCATATGTTGGGACCCGAAGGCGCGCCAAAGGTGAGCTAATTAGCATGGGTTAGCTAGGTCGACCAGGCGTAGGGAGCTACGCCCGACTCCCTGCGGGGATGTCGAAACCGTAGACGTATTCTACGGAGGTTGGGTTCGAGTCCCAACCCCCTAGTAAAGCAAGGCTGGGTTCAAGTCCCGACCCCATACTAGGGCGTGGTGAGGGGAGGAGTATAGGGACACCTATATTCCGTTGTCATGAGCTCTTGGCCGGGGAGGCTAACTTAGGCACACCGCTAAGTGGGGGGATGCCCCCGGAGACATGGTCAACAAGTCGTAGGATAAAAAAGAGACGTTCGATGTGGGCATCGAACTTCTTCTATGGGTGGTGGAGTTGTAAGGAACCAACTCGCCGAGGTGTCGTAGGCTAAGGGAACCCCGAAAGCATGACCAAAATGACAAAGAGTTCATCGGATGGGACCAAGTCAAAGATCGAGTCCAAGACCGACTCTAGGACCGAGTTCGAGATAGAGTCCGGAATCGAGTCCAAGACCGACTCGGGGACCGAGTTCGAGTCCGAGTTCGAGACCGAGTTCGAGACGGAGTCCGAGATCCGAAATCGGGTCCGAGACCGAGTCCGAAGTCGAGTCCGAGGTCGGGCCCGAGATTGGGTCCGAGATCGAGTCCGCGATCGAGTCCGAGACCGAATCCGAAGTCGGATCCGAAATCGGATCCGAGATCGAGCCAGAGACTAAGTCCAAATACTAATACGGGTCAAGGGGTGAAAGCCCAAAGCGTGCGTCCCCCAAGGGGGGGGGGCTGCAGGGGGTTCCAAAAGTATAGTAGGGATAGTGAGGTCCAGGAACCAGTTTTGAAGGGACTCTCCAGTTGGGCTTCCAAACCGACTTGAGGTTGGGACTGGGACTAAGGGGCCTTGGGTGGGAGTGAGCATGGACTTGGCTGGTGCCGGAGGGGCCATCCAAGGAAGTGCTCAAGAGCAGCTCCCACTCCCGAAAGGGAAACCGATTGCGGTGCTCCCGGCTCATGTGGAGTGGTGCCCCACTTGAGTACCATGCGGCTCATTGGTCCTCGCCCTTCCTAGGGGCTTGGGCCTTCCTTCAAGATGGAAGTGGGGGGCGAGAGGTACCCATACCGGGCCGTTAGGCCACGGTGTTTCGCCCCGGCGTCCCGAAGCAAGTGTTGCACTCAAGACTTGGGATTTAGAGGGTCCCATGATCAAGTCTTGTGGTACCAAGGGATGTTAGGAACGTGGAAGCTTGGTGTGCTTGGCTGCTTGTGCTTGCGGGGAGTGTAGCCGAACCTTAAGTCCAGTCTAACCCGGGGAGGGGGATTGGGAGTGATTTGGGAATCCGTGGAAGGATGGCTAACACTCCGTTGCTCGTGCAGTGAGTAGCTGAAACCAAGTAGGAGCTGGTACCATAGGCGAGAACCTTGGCAAGGGAACTTAGCAAAAGCCAAGGCAGTGTTGGACGGATAGACGAGGTAAGCTGGCAAATTGGAAAGGAAAAATTTGTGGCTTACAGAACGATCACCAATGCTCTGTCATTGTTGACTGACAAAGCCTCAATATACGGGAACAACGTTGTTGTAATTTTCTTCTTTTTCTCCAGCGCATTGTAAACCTGTGAGAGTTCCCTATGGAACTTGGTGTAAACGTATGCTCCCAAATCGACCTGAACACCCTTGTTTAGGTCCTCGTAGATGAAGGCAACATTCTTGCTCACTGATGTCGCCGTGCGTCGGAATTCCAATGTTGCGAGAAGGAACTTAAAAATCCCTCGGAATTTTTCCTTCACGTTGGAGAGTTGTAAAGACGCTGCTGTCTTGTAATTTGCTGCACGCTTCATGATCTCCGGATCAATGGCTCTGTCTCGTGGAGCTGTCACTCGTTTTCCCCTGTTTGGTAGCTGAAGAGCTTTGGCGAAGTCTTCTTCTTCAATCGTGATTTTTCCGCGCGCAAAATCGATAATCTTCCTCTCGATTCCCTGCTGGTCGGTGCTTGTCGTAGCTGTCATCAGGACCGAAAAGCCATAGAGTTGATGCTTTCGCAGCCATGCATCAAGAGTCTCATCGCGAGACCAAACCGGATTGCCCACTTGGAAAACCATGCATACCTTGTTCTCCTCGTCGGAGAGTTCTATCGGTTCTTCCTCTTCCCGTGGATGGCATGAAGCCCTTGACCCAACTCTAGTCCTCATTGAAGCGGCGCTTTCACCAGACCAAGAATCGCTACAGTCTTGATCACTGTTTGCCCCTTTTTCCTTATCCCGGAACTCTTTTCCTCTCACAGCCGCCAAGATTAGGGTTAGGTTCCAGTCTTGTTGAAGCAAATTTTCTCTAAGTGTTTGCATGCATTCGAATATGTTTTCGTTGATTTCTTTGAGCGTTTTCCCTTGAATTTTCTGGCTTTCCACCATAGTGTGGAGCACTTGTGGTTGCTTGTAAATCTTCAATTTGTTCAAGTTAACTACTTGCAATTCTTCATCATCTAAAGTTGCAAGTTTTGCTGTTCCTGGGTGTAAGCCACAAATTTTTCCTTTCCAATTTGCCAGCTTACCTCGTCTATCCGTCCAACACTGCCTTGGCTTTTGCTAAGTTCCCTTGCCAAGGTTCTCGCCTATGGTACCAGCTCCTACTTGGTTTCAGCTACTCACTGCACGAGCAACGGAGTGTTAGCCATCCTTCCACGGATTCCCAAATCACTCCCAATCCCCCTCCCCGGGTTAGACTGGACTTAAGGTTCGGCTACACTCCCCGCAAGCACAAGCAGCCAAGCACACCAAGCTTCCAGGTTCCTAACATCCCTTGGTACCACAAGACTTGATCATGGGACCCTCTAAATCCCAAGTCTTGAGTGCAACACTTGCTTCGGGACACCGGGGCGAAACACCGTGGCCTAACGGCCCGGTATGGGTACCTCTCGCCCCCCACTTCTATCCCGAAGGAAGGCCCAAGCCCCTAGGAAGGGCGAGGACCAATGAGCCGCATGGTACTCAAGTGGGGCACCACTCCACATGAGCCGGGAGCACCGCAATCGGTTTCCCTTTCGGGAGTGGGAGCTGCTCTTGAGCACTTCCTTGGATGGCCCCTCCGGCACCAGCCAAGTCCATGCTCACTCCCACCCAAGGCCCCTTAGTCCCAGTCCCAACCTCAAGTCGGTTTGGAAGCCCAACTGGAGAGTCCCTTCAAAACTGGTTCCTGGACCTCACTATCCCTACTATACTTTTGGAACCCCCTGCAGCCCCCCCCCCCTGGGGGACGCACGCTTTGGGCTTTCACCCCTTGACCCGTATTAGTATTTGGACTTAGTCTCTGGCTCGATCTCGGATCCGATTTCGGATCCGACTTCGGATTCGGTCTCGGACTCGATCGCGGACTCGATCTCGGACCCGATCTCGGGCCCGACCTCGGACTCGACTTCGGACTCGGTCTCGGACCCGATTTCGGATCTCGGACTCCGTCTCGAACTCGGTCTCGAACTCGGACTCGAACTCGGTCCCCGAGTCGGTCTTGGACTCGATTCCGGACTCTATCTCGAACTCGGTCCTAGAGTCGGTCTTGGACTCGATCTTTGACTTGGTCCCATCCGATGAACTCTTTGTCATTTTGGTCATGCTTTCGGGGTTCCCTTAGCCTACGACACCTCGGCGAGTTGGTTCCTTACAACTCCACCACCCATAGAAGAAGTTCGATGCCCACATCGAACGTCTCTTTTTTATCCTACGACTTGTTGACCATGTCTCCGGGGGCATCCCCCCACTTAGCGGTGTGCCTAAGTTAGCCTCCCCGGCCAAGAGCTCATGACAACGGAATATAGGTGTCCCTATACTCCTCCCCTCACCACGCCCTAGTATGGGGTCGGGACTTGAACCCAGCCTTGCTTTACTAGGGGGTTGGGACTCGAACCCAACCTCCGTAGAATACGTCTACGGTTTCGACATCCCCGCAGGGAGTCGGGCGTAGCTCCCTACGCCTGGTCGACCTAGCTAACCCATGCTAATTAGCTCACCTTTGGCGCGCCTTCGGGTCCCAACATATGCCACTTGCTCAACTTTGCAAATTGATATTTTTAATTGAACTTTGCATAAGTACATAGAGTTCTGCCTTGCAGAAATTCCTCCACTAGATCTCGCGCGTTCGCTAGGTTCTCCTCCGGTTCCCATGTTGCTTTGCAGTGTGGAAATCCTTTCCACTTCACATGGAACTCTCTCACCTCGCGTCCTTGTCGCTTGCTCTTGCGCGCATTGAGGATGGCCTCGACTTCGTATTCCTCTTCCCCTTGGATAACCTCAGGTAAAGGTCTTACTTGGTCTTTGCGAAGCGGATCCTCAAAGTACGGCTTGAGTAAGTTCACATGGAACACTGGGTGCATCTTCCCCATCTCTCGAGGAAGTCGGAGTCGGTAAGCCACTTTACCGATTCGTGCCTCAATCTCGTAAGGCCCCGCGAACCTGCTTAAGGAACTCAAGATCAATTCATTTACAGGAATACATGCATTTTTACCTTTGGGTCAACTTTCGGCTGATCCCACTTGGTAGCCTAAGGTTCTTGGTGTTCAGCCACACCTTCTCCCCAGCTTGGAACTCTACGTCCCGGCGCTTTAGGTTCGCGTACTTGGTTTGCCTTTGTTGAGCCCGTTCCAAGGAATCCCTCACTAGATTCCAAATGTTGAGTCTTTCCGCCGTGAATGCCTCCACTGCGGGTAACTCTCCATGATACTCGGCCACGCCGAGTTCCATAGGACCTTCAATAGCTCGCCCATTGATGACTTCCCATGGACTCACCCCGATACTCGAATGTGGTGAGTTGTTATAACACATTTCCGCAAGTCCCAAATGACTTACCCAATCGGTCTGGTCTCCCGAGACATAGCATCGCAAATAATCCTCCAGCTGCCTATTCACCCTTTCCGTTTGTCCGTCTGTCAAGAAGTGTTAGGACCACCAAACTTGACTTAATACCCCATACCTGTCTGTGGGTGATAGGCTGTGCTGAATTTCAACTTGGTGCGATACTGTTCCAGGAGGGTCCTCCAGAACCTACTAGTGAAGATCTTATCTCGATCTGAGATAATCTCCTCTGGCCTTCCCCGCACTCGAACCACTTGTTCGAAGAACAGTTTCGCCACACCTTCCGCATCCACCTCCGTTGTGGTGGGTATGAAATGTGCCATCTTCGAAAATTGGTCCACCACCACGAATATCGCATCGAACCCCTCGCTTGGGGGTAGTCCCGTGATGAAGTCCATCGTGAGACATTTCCACGGACGATCTGGAATTGGGATGCTTTGCAACAAGCCCCCACTAGCCTTAGTCACGGCTTTGACCTGCTGACATGTTGGACATGTCTTTACATAGTCTTGGACGTCCTTAGCCATATCTGGCCAATGGTATTTCCTCTTGAGTAAGCCCATCGTCTTGGGCACTCCGCCGTGTCCCGCGAGAGGTCCGTCATGACACTCTTCTAAGGCTACCTTCCTTAGTCCACCTTCTGGAACATACACCCTCGTTTGCTTGTAATAAATGAGTCCATTGCGTTCCGCATAGCCCGTTTTCTCTTCCGTTGGCGGCTCACCTCTCTGGTGAGCTTCCCGTGCCTCCAGATTCCTCAACAACACTTCTTGTGCTAGACCATCATTCTCATATGTTGTCCGCACATCGTCCCAGAAGGTTGCTGTTGCGCTGGAGATCGCCAACCTCAAGCTCGCTTTTCGACTTAGCGCATCTGCCACGATGTTGCTCTTCCCAGGCTTGTACAGAATCTCGCAATCAAACTCGGCCAAGGCATTGGCCCACCGACCTTGTTTCCCTCTCAGGTCGGGTTGTGACAAGAAGTGTTTCGTTGCCACATTGTCCGTGTAAACCTTGAAGTGTCTCCCAAGGTAGTGTCGCCACTCCTTGAGCGCCTTGACCACCGCAAACAATTCCTTCTCGTGGGCAGGCCACTTCCGTTGAGCCTTGTCCAGCTTCTTCGAGAAGAACGCTACTGGATGGTTGTCTTGCTTCAAAACTGCGCCTAACACAAAGTCCGAAGCATCCGTGTCTACCTCAAAGTCCTTACCAAAGTCCGGTAATGCCAACATCGGAGCCTTCCTCAACTTCCCTTTGAGGTGGACGAATGCCGCCTCGCATTGCGCTGTCCATACCATCTTCCCTTTTCCCGTTTGATCCGTTAAGGGCAGGGCTACTCTCGAATAGTGTCTGATAAACTTTCGATAGTAGTTGCATAGCCCCAAGAACGCCCTCAACTCATGTACATTCGATGGTCGCTCCCATTCCTGGATCGCTTGGACCTTCTCCGGGTCCACCTTGAGCCCGTCCTGGCCCACCACATGCCCGAGAAACTTTACCTCTTGCTGAGCAAAGTCACATTTGCTCTCTTTAGCATACAGTTTATGTTCCCTTAGTTTCTCAAACACCTTCGCCAAGTGTTCGGCATGCTCCTCTAGCGTCTCGCTATAGATCAGGATGTCGTCAATATAGACGACCACAAAGTGATCCAGATAGGGTACAAAGACGTGGTTCATCAACGCCGAAAACGTTGCCGGCGCATTGCACAGCCCAAAGGGCATCACCAAAAACTCAAAGCTCCCATACCTCGTTCGACAGGTTGTCTTCTCGACATCTTCCTCGGCTACCCTGATCTGGTAGTATCCTGACCTTAGGTCAATCCTCGAGAAGTATTTTGCCTTTCCCAACCTATCGAACAGGTCCTCAATCCTTGGCAACGGGTACTTGTTCTTCTTGGTATACTTGTTGAAAGCTCTATTTCGTTAAAGTGGGATTTATTCAGTAAAATGGGACTAGGTACAAATTTTCAAGTATTTGAAAATGACGTGAAATTATATGTTTTTTGTCCAGGGGCTAGACATATCTGGGGCATGGTGACTAGCGCGGTGACCTTATGTCCAGACTGAGTCCATCTAGTTGTATAATAAATCTCATTGTCAAGGTGAACAAGCCGAATCTGAAGCTAAAGAAGAGCGATGGCATGCGCGCACACACTATTTGTTTGTTCATTGAGCGTGTGGTGAGCTTTCCAAGATGAACATCATTCCTATTAGCCAGACATATAACTTAATGGTGAGAACATTTAGATATTATTCAATGTTATCTTTTTCTAACGAATCTAATTGTGAAGGTGTAGCAAGAGGCATTGCTAGTCTGGAGAAGTCATTTAACTCATTTGACCCTTAGTGTATTTTCATGAAACTAAATAACATTCATATTATTAAGGAATTTCTCTAGTACCTTTTTTTTACGACATAGAGGCTTGCATTTCTTTCAAAGGTGATTTAGTAAAAGGCCTGAGGGCACATGCCATTCTATTTCTCAGACCGGTATTAAGATATACTAGTGCAAAGGGAAAAAGGTATTTGGTGATCAAGTAAATGGCATGAGGGCACACGCCATTATAAGCCTAAGCGCTAGTGGACACCTCCTTTTTGGTACTCTCAGCGGTACTATCATCCTTCTCCGGGTCAGTTGTTTTGCTTTGGATTGTTGTCTCTGACGTTACTGGGGCGTTCTCGATAGTTGTTAATGTTGCCGTTTGTTCAGAAAAATGATCACCTGGAGTATAGTACGGGGAGTTTGGAAGACTTATATATTCTACATCTTCACCTATCTCCTTCTCCGTCTCCTTTTCTGCCTCACTTACAGATTTTGTGCTTGCCATGAGAACGCTCTTCACCCTAAAATATGGAGTTCGTTGTGTTATAAAAGGAAACCAACACACACACTGCAAGGGAATGATGGTACATAAAGCACGTAAGCCCACAATATGGGTTTATGTGCCATTAATATGGGCCACACGCCATATTATTAGATTTATGCACGTGTGATTGGTAAATGCATATGTCACATCATCTTTGTTTTACCTCACACACTATATCAAGCCTCCTCTGATTTAGATTCGGATTGTTCACCTTGAAATAAAATACATTAGAAACTTTGTAAAGGAATATTAATGAATCTCACCTTGAACCCGAGTTATGAATGCTCTTGCTGCATCTCTTGCATGGTCTGGCAAGGTGATGGTGGCACTCTGCTTCCGCATCCAACCATGCACAACATTATCCACTGATATGCTCATGCTGGGATCCCTTGGATTCAGCACCCATCTCTTTTCTAGGCAATCCTTCGTATATCCGGAACTTGGCTTGAACCACTCCACAGTTACATTGAAGGAGTTAGTTTCCGCGTCCTCCTCTGCATCAGTGATGCAGCGCCCCACCCATATCATTTGTTTTTTATTACTGGGTCTGACAAGCACGACCATTCCTTTGCAGACCTGTACTGGATTGAATGCTGAATCCGGCTTCTTGTTCCTCGGCCCACAATAGTGATCCTCAACATCGTTATCTGTCACTGCATTTCCAGAGGACATTGTTCCGCTACTATCTGGTGCTCTGGGTTCTGGCCAAAAGGACTCTTCCAATTCTTCATATACAACCGGCCCATTTTGGATAGCAGATATAATCTTCTCCCAGTATTCGAGCAAAGGCTTGCACCTCTGAAAATAGGATTCTCCACCAAACACCAACCCCCTCTTCCAGAAGGCAATATGCTGTCTAATCCCGGCCACTATACTTTCCTGGTCTTTGAGTCCATCCGGGTGCATCGGCCGTGGGGAACCCTGAGGAATCATAGGTTCCCCAGTTATGGGATCTCTCTTGAAGAGTTCAATGCCGTCCACTGGCAGCCACACTGTGTCCCATTCTCTCATCTTGTACCTCATCACTGGAGCACCGTCACACATGCTGAAATGAAACTGAAGAGGCTTGGAGTGGCCAATCAGCGTTTCGGATCCATCCCTGATGTAGCCTCTTACAAACCCCTTAAAGTCTGGAACCTCTGTCAGAAGTGCAGCTTCAACAGTGCCTTTGATGCAATTTTGGAATTCATCGTAGAGTTGTGGGAGGGTGAGGACATTGGATCGCCGGAGGGACTCTGCCAGGTGACTGAACATGGCATCGACGTCTTCATGAGTGTGCCCAACCATGAGAAAGCCAAGTGTAACCATTTCAAATATGTCTTTGGCAACAAGCATCGCCAAGTACGCGAAGACGTACATGTTTTTGTTCTCACTGCCAGCATTGTCTGTTTGGAGCAGAAGATGGGGTGGAAGGCCACATCGGCCGCAAGAACTTCCTTGAGATTCTGCTTCGTTTGGATGAGGCTGTGCATTCACCGGGCGACCAGCCTCGTCGGAATGGCATGAGGCCTCACGTGATAACCCTACAATCTGACGGCCAACATATTCACTGGGATGGCATGGGGCCCCACGCGATACTGCAAGCCTTTGCTCCTCCTCCAGCTGAACCCTGTATGGGGTTCGATCGACAAGGGCCTTATGCAAGGGTTGGCCGTTCAGCTCAGTCTGCGCACTTTGCAGAGACCTTAAGTGTTTTGCTAGGGACGCAATCATCATGTTTGCACCCCCGCCACCCCATAAAGGTACAAAGAAGTTCCCATAGTTCTGGGCACCATGCCCATGAGCGATTATGCCAAACAGAGACACAGGCAGCTGCATGGATGAAGAGATTGCCTTGGGGGCAGGATTGAGTCGAGGTAAGCACGTTTTTTTCTGGTCCATTTTGTCGTGGATGATGCAGAGGTAAGAGTCAGGTCTCTCCATGGAGAGAATCCTGTTATGATAATATGCAGTCCTGCAGCTTCTCTGCTCGATGTTGTGGTCGAGCGGCCTTCTAACCAACGTCTCTCGCTCTTGAGCGCTGCAAGAATTCTTCGACAAAGCCATTTTGATAGCAGTGCACTCGTCACACTTTGAAAAGCTGGAGTACTTTCCTATACTCACATCCCTGAACCTGTTGCTCCACAATCTACTAAATCTAGATTGGCTCAGCTTCCTGTAGCCATTACTTTGGAGTTCCCGATTCACATCTTCCAATATGGCCCCCTTGGTATACATGGAAGGGAGAACTCGTTGGGTGTCTCGTGTTCCATCTTCCAAGAGGCGGGTTTTATGTGGTTGCTGCTCGCTACATGTCTCGACAAACCTCTTGAAGATTGCCTCTCCATATACAACATGACCCCTGGTTTTGTGCGTACCGTCGTTCCCATGGACTGCCTGTTGAACCCTTTGTTCCTCGAACTCAGTTTTGATTCTGTAGAATGTGCTTCGAGGGACTCCATAAATGATTCTCCATGCCTTCATGCAGACCAAACCCCTCTGGAAGACCATGCCCCCCACCTGATGTTCTGAAGCATCAACAGATGACCGTAATGCCTCATACACAAAATTGCGAGCTGCCTTCCAGGACAATGTCTTGTATCTTGCTCTCTCCTCTTCAATAGCATCCCAATCAGCATGTTGACAGCACCTCCTCTTGCAACAAGCAACTGTCGAGACCATTCGAACCTCCATCGCCATTTTCTGCCTTTTCGGTTCGTTGCTCAGATCCCTTTGGCTGCGCTTTAGGAAGGTGTACTTTCTTTTCCCATGAAGAGATGTTCTGTCATCAGTTGTAGTGGTGTTTGATTGTGAATCCTTCACATTCTCAAACACTAAGTGCCTCAATTTCCACCGCACAATGCTTCCAATAGTCAGACTGTTTTCTTCTGTGTCAACAACCTCTAAAATCGCAACTCCAATATCATCCCAGCCCAATTCTTGATTAGCAACCGCATCTCTTGGATCGACAACTGTGGCTAAGCCCTCAGCTACCACCTCCCCCTCGGGGTTGTTTAGAAACACTTTTGCCTGAATCCATGTAGCACGGTTCTTAAGATCCACGGAGGGAACATGCGTCGCACTTGCGCTGTCCCCAAAATCTGCTTTCTTCTGAAGATTTTTCAAGGCAACAACAACATTTACCCCGACGACCATCTCTCCTCGTTCAATAGCGACCACATTCCCATCGAAGACAGTCTCTACTGATACAGCAGCATTGCCTTCCCCAAGCCTTTCACAGTGTATAACAAAGTTCCGATCCATAGACACAAGGGTCCCTTTTGCAACTCTCTTCCCACCATTCAAAATGTAAACCTTTTCCCCAACCTTGAAGGCCATTCTGAAAGTGCAGAAAAGAAGTTAAGACCATACAAAAAATGATTGGAGAATGGCCTAAATCATAACATACCAAACAACCTCAATAGCATGAGGCCACATGCCATTATTCAAACATGCTATTGACACCCACGTGAAATTTCGCATTCACAAAATTGGCATGAGCCCTCATGCCATTAGTGGTACCACTAATGGCATGAGGCCTCATGCCATTTCTAAATGTGGTCCTAAGCCATTCCATGGTGAACATACCAGGAAGCACAAGTGCCGAATATCAAGAGGAAGCGGTAGCCACACCAAAGACAGTGCCGCTCACAACACCGCAACTACTCGTAGCGCCGCTCGCAACACCGCAACTGCTCGTAGCGCCGCTCGCACAAACTGCCACTCGCATAAACTGCCGCTCGCAATGGCGCTCGCAATGCCGCAACCGCTCGTAGACGCATAAACCACAGCCTACAACGCCGCTTACACAAGCAGCGCTCACTGCGCTCAGCGGAACCAAGAACACGGCGCACAAAAATGATAGACCTAGGAATGAGTTCGAGAATTCAAAAATAACACACGCTTGAACGTCACATCAAATCCTTTGACAAACCAGATCTTATGATTCCTCTGACAAATTTCAAACTGAGTAGCTTCTAGACTTTGCTGTCGGAGGTTGAACTTTGTCACATCATGTTCTTGCCTCGATCCAGCTGTGCCATGTCAGTGATTCGAACTTTGCCATGCCATGTCAGCGATCCGCGCCAAGATTATTCGCCGTGTAAAGGAATAATTACGGTGTGTGTGTACGTCCATTTATGGCAATATAAGGCCACACGCCATTCAAAGAATAATGCTCGACATAAGGCCACACGCCATTCAAAGAATAATGCTAGTCGAGCATTTTTTGGTGCATTTTTGGGTTCAAAATTGCATGAGCCCACACGCTATAAAGTTTACCTGTACCAAAAATAGAAACAGCTTTATTTACTTGGGAATTTAAGTGGTTGAGGCATTTTTAAACTTACAAACACATGCCCTACTTACATTCCTTTGGTTGCCTAAAATTCAAAAATATTATAAACCTTTCTTTTTGCATTTTCAATGTTTTCAATTATGGTTTTTGATTTTCGTAGGACCAGCCTAGTAATCTATTTGCATCCCGTCATGTTTATAGTTAGCTTTCGTTCGTCCCCTTCGCTAGCCTGAGATACATCTGCTCGGCATGTGCCTCTTACAGCATTTGCCCAGAAAGGGCATCTTTCTTCACGCAGCATTTGCCACATGTTTAGGGTTTAGGGTTTAGGGTTTAGGGTTTAGCAATTCAGTAGCTTGATAAACATGCAAATACAGAAATAGATCTTGGTGAAACCAGAGTTAGTGAAGTTAGTTTCTTGTGATCCCGCATCTGATTGTGATGTCCCTTTGCAGTTTCGATGGAAAGGTCAATGCACACCAAACTGTGAAATCTTGGAGCAAAATAACGGTCGGATCTATGGCAAATGCCCCTGAAACATTGTAAGGCTCGTGTGGTCTCATGTGGTGTCCGATTGAGATGCTTCTTTGCAGGGTCATCAAGAAAGACATTGTATACCATTCTGTAAAATCTAGTTGCGATCTAACGGTTGGATCTCCAGAAAACTCAAAAAAATCTCGCGCGTGTCAGAATATCCTAGGAATATACTCCTATGTGCCCCTGAAAATGGCATGCGGCCCCACGCCATTCAAGAGATAATGCCAGATGACGCCGAGAATTTTTTGGTGCATTTTTTGGGTTCAAAATTGCATGAGCCCACACGCTATAAAGTTTATCTTTGCCAAATAGAGAAAAGTTTATCTGTGTCATGTGAGGTAGTTACAGTCCTTTGTGCTCGGCATCTGCCTTTTGCAGCATTTGCACTGAAAGGGAATTTTTCTCCATTCAGCATTTGGCCCTGAAAATGGCATGCGCCCACACGCCATTCAAGGAATAATGCCACAGGACGCCTGGATTTTTGGGTTTAAAATGTTTAGGGTTTTTTGGGTTTTTTCAAAATATTTTAGGTCCAACGTTTTTTGGGTTTCTTTGGTTCAAAATTGCATGAGCCCACATGCTATAATATTGATTTGAGAGAAAAATAGAAACAGATAGAATTTCTTTATTTAGCTGAACATCTGCCATTTTTGGAAATACAAGATGCTTTGGAATATCCAATCATGTATGGTATAAATATAGCGAGGGTATTAAATGATATCCCAATCATGATCTTTCTTTTGGATTTCGCGTGCATGCAGTCCGAGGAATGATGCCGTTGCGGATTTCTTTTGGATTTTGCGTGCTTGCATGCGCGCGGCAATCCAGAAATTAATGGTGGCGCCCAAGTCCGAGGAATGATGACGTGGCGGGATTACCAACCGTTGTGACATTTCGCACGTGTGAGGTTAGGTTTTGCATTTTGCTTTGTACTCGCGCTCGCACACTCGCGCTCGCGCTCGCATCACACTCGCGCTCCCGCTCGCATCGCGCTCCCACTCGCGATCACGCTCACTTCTCTACAGGTTTCTCGTGTGCATCGGCGTCCACTCGCGCTTGCATCACACTCGCGCTTGCATCGCGCTCGTGTGCATCGGCGTCCACTTCAAGACACACCCAGTTTGTAACTTCGCCGCCAACTCCGCCGCCCACTCCACCACCCACACGCAGCCCACTTGGCGTCCCGGGAGATTTCAGCACCACTCTCCAACTGTAAGTGGCAGAGTAGCCTTGCTGCTACGATCCGCTGCACACACAGTGCACATTCGCCAGCGAGTCCGGCCTCGATTGTCACGGCCTCCATTCGGCTTCAAATGGTAAGTCTTTTAGACCAAGTAGAAAATGGCATGAGGCCACATGCCATTCAGTAGCAACATTGGCATGCACCGATTGGGCTCTCGAGTGCAGTCCGGTTACAGATGGCGTGTAGCCTCACGCCATCTTAGGATGCAGCCTCAAGACATCTGATGCAGTGGTGAATGGCGTGTGGCCTCACGTTATTTCCAGCTGCTAGCTTTTCATCTGTCAGCTCTAATTGTTGTGCATTTTTGAACAGGCGAGGAATTGCGTTCTTCTTCCAGCCACTGTCAATGTGGATGCAGAGAAGGGGGAGGAGCTCACCAGTTGGACTTTCGGGATGGAAGGCGAGGATCTGATGCTGTACAACACAGATGGTGGGAGAAAAGAATGCATGGGGATCCTCATCCAAGTGACAGACACTCCATGCAGTTCCATGCAAGAATATGGACTGGCACTTGTGGTAGAGACAGCGTCCGCCTTCAAGATCCACCTTGCACATCCTAGCGGCTTCCCGGAGGGGGGCAGCGGCTATGAGGAATTCCTAGAGGGAGCTAGGGAGAGGTTGTCCAGGAGGCCCACAATTTCAAAGACGCTGCGGGTCTATGAAGATCACATGGAATCCACGGACCTCACCTACGGCGATGTTCAAAAACTATATTCCAACATTGAGCCGTTGAGAGTGCCTCCAGTTTGCGAAGCGAAGGGGAAGGGGGTCGATCTGGAAACTACCCCGAAGCAGAAAAGGGTGGTCAAGCTCAAGCCGACGTCCGACTCTGCTGCTCCAAAAAAGAAGCTACTCGGTGATGCCATTGCCTCGGGTTCGAACACTACACCCACCAAAAAGAAGAGCCGCAAAGAGCAGAAAGAGCAAGAAGAGGCAGCAAAAATCGTCGCAGATAATAGTACTTGTTACTATTCCAACAAAGTATATACAATCGACGTGAGCCGTATCGAGATCCAAAGCAAATACAACCACAGGCTAGTATCTGATGAGTGGGTGGAGAAACTGAAGCAGAAGATGCTGGCAAGTCCAGTAACACCCGACATCGTAGACGTGATCCCCTACTACCGAACAATGAAGGGCGAGACGAGGTTTCCAGACTTGATCAATAGGAAAGTGTTGGACGATCAGAACATCCGGTTCTATGCCGTCTCCGGGCAGCATTCTAGCTTGGCGATGCAACAGATAGTTGTGGATATTATGGTGGGCGAGGAGGTGAAGAAAGTCTTCAAGACAAGAGTTGTCCGCCTGATAAAAGGCAACTCGCCCCTCCGATCTATCATATACATCTCCCACGCGCAGAATGTCAAGCAAGAAACGTGCTACAAATCGGGTCTGCACGAGACATTGGCACGAACACGGAAGCTCTGGGTTCAACTGAAGAAGCCACAAAAACCAGGACAAGGACGTGCACTAGCAACTAGCGCCTGGCAGGTAAGCCTCGTTGCATGTGGCATAGCATGTGGCCTCACGCCATTTCCATTGCAGGAATTCTCGAGTCTTCTCTCGAAAACACTGGGGGTCAATGACACACTCAGCATCCATAACATTCTACTCGCGACAAAAGTTGTTTTTGACAAATGGGTAGATGTGCTAAGGAGGTACCATGACGGGGAGTTGCTAAACTCAATGGGTGTGGAGGACGGCCGGAAGCCCAATGATTTGAAGCTCAACGCCTTGCGTTTCTCGCGGTCTCTAGACGACGACGACCTTCTGACAGTGGCTAATGCTCTTCTACTTGGTGAGGTAGTCTTCAACAAGACCAAAATGACTCCCGGCCATATTGTGACATACGAGGACTTGTGCACGACTCTGAGAGCTCGTGCGCTATTGAAGGATTGGATCTTCGAGCAAGTGGCCGTGGCGAGGGTGAGCATCGACACCACGCAAGAGATGATGGAAGAGCTGGACTTGTCAAATGAAGACATCGACGAGTACGTGAAGGGGGCCCCCAAGTTCATCGATCTGCTGCGGGATGCCACGAAAAGTAAAGCTGAGAAGTTGGATCAGTATCCAAATTTCATTAAGAGGGATGTCGACCGCCGGCTTCAGAAACAGCTCGACCCCGCAGCAGAGGCCTATCGAGAACCTTACCGGGTATACGTGAATTCGGATGAGGATCAAAGGTGGAGGAGCATCGTTTCCCGCGGAGATGAGCAGGTCAAGAACATCTTTTGTGTGATGGACTTCACAAACGAGGAGATCACTCATGCAGACGAAGTCAGCTCCATCATTGACTTAATGGTGGGACTTGCGGAGGTGGAATCTTCAGTCCACTATATGATCTACGACTCCGAATCCTATCACAAGTTCTGGAAGGCCTTGAACGAGGTGAAGGCTCGGTTGAAAGGCAAGGAAATGCGGGAGATCCATGGGATAATGGCTAAGAAGAAGATACCGACGAATGTCCGCATCTTCACAGTCGCCCTTGTTATTGGTCCTGCAGCAGAGTGGGACTGGAGTGACTTCCTAGCTTCGTTCAACAAAGCCGATCGAATTGATCTGAGGGAGGTCAATTTACCCGTGCCTGAGGAACTGAAGACGGCTATGGAGCTTTCGAATCCAAAGAAAGCTCCAGGTGCAGCATGGGAAATGCTCAGCTGGGTCTTCAACGCAATAGCGGGTGACTCCAAGGGCAAATGCGTTGTCGAGTACAACTGCGGCGGACTATTCTTTCGAGCCGCACTACTCAAGGGTGTCCCGTGTGTTGCGGTGACAAACTCCATTGAAGAGGTGACTTCAATGGAGCATATAATTACAGTTGCCAAAGAAAAACAGTATCTTCTCTACGAACCTGGTGAGTACGCACTTTAAGTTTAAATGTTATCTCACAAGCTCTGTATGCAGGAGCGTGGCCACCCCCAGATGCTGAAACGGCGTTAACAGCTACTGATGTTAGGCCGAGGTCACAACCTGCACAAGGTAAGGTCACGTGAGGCCTCACGCCATTTTGATTATAGATCGTTGTGAATATTCAGACACGAGGACTGAAAAGCGCACTGGTGGCGCGTCGAAGAAGGACAAACAGACAAGCAATAGGAAAAAAGGAGGTACAAATTATATTTGCAATGGCGTGTGGTCTCATGCCATTCCTTGCAGGAGACACTTCTTCAAAGGCAAAACAGGCAAGCACCAGCCAAGCTCAAACTGACAGTGGTCATAAAAAGCGAAAGCACGTTGGACAGTCGTCGGGATCAGAGGCGTTTGATTCGAAAAGGAAGAAGGGCAACGAAAAGATGATAGGTAATGCCTCGCGGTTATGGTGTGTGTGCTCATGCCATTCATTGCAGATCAAGGGCTGAGTGAAAGGAGCCAGTCACCACCTTCTGACTCAGATTCCTATGGCGGACTCCCCTTCCCCAATCTCAATGGAGAGGTACAATGGATGAGGGATGCTTTTCAAGTCAGGGCCACGTTTTTCTCATCTCGTCGTCTTCGAAGGGTGCAAGAACGTGCAGAAACCATGTTAAGATAGTCGGGTGAGGATACGGTCCTAGGTCACGCACTAAAACAGGCTATGGATGTCTTGTATTTTGAGATGGAGACTCGGCCAGATGATTTTTCCAAGATGGTCCTGGAAAAACAAGCAATCCAGCCTGAGCAGCCTATGGAAGAAATGCAAGAGGGGGATGAGGAGCCAGAGAAAGATAATGAGCAGGAAGAGCAGAAGGACGAAGAGGAGGACGAAGAAGAGGAGGACGAAGAGGACTTGGATGGTCCTCACAATGGTGACGATCACAATAACGACGATGACGATGATGACGATGATGGCCAGCCTGAGGTGGCCAAAGAGCAGCGGAGGAAGGTCATACAAGACAAACCATCAGGTAAATAATAGTACATCCATTCCTAACCTTTTACCATTTCTAACATTATCCATGTAGGTCGCAGAAGAAATGGTAAGTAGAGATTATTCAGTTGAATTAAGATACAAACTCTAGCCTTTAGTGTCGAGGAAGGATAGTGCCAAGCAAGGGTCGAAACGTATGTCCAATCCTTCAGAATCAGCAGTGCGCCCAAGTGATATCGGTCCTAGTTCCTCAATAGCAGTTGATGGTAAATACAGTATAGTCGATTCAATGTGCTAATGAGTTTGTTTTTAGTAGCACGGGAGGATACCATCTCAATCGAAGGGAGATATTTGGACATGCATATGGATCCGCCAGTGGACTCTACTTGCCTGCAAGAGTCATCAGAGCTAGTGGAGGCTACTATCCATATCAACGCCAAGCAAGCTGACCACACTCCACTTGATGCTGCCCATACCACTGAGTCAATCTTGTCCACGTATCCAACTGACGGTGACCAGGCGCCATTGGACCCGCATGAGGCCGCCCCAGCCGCCGAGCCGGTCGTATCCTCATTTCCAACGTGTGCCCAATCGTCTGACTACGCGCCGTTGGAACCTCCCTACACCGCCCCTGCTACCTGTTCGGTCATGTCCACTTTGCCAACGGAGGCACCAGCTGAAATGGCGTGTGATCACACGCCATCGGAACCACCCCATGCCACTGTTGAGCCAGTTGTACCAGAGTCTACAGCTGAAATGGCATGTGCCCACACGCCATCGGATGCGATTGACCCCACATTGCAGAGGAGAGTATTTCCGCCCTTCACGTTTCCTCGACCAAAACCCTCTCAACGACCATCGGGAGCACCATTCGCTAATATTGTAGATGGTAAAATTGACTTGTACCATTTTTTATGCTAACGCATTTCATTTCAGAGTCACGGCGAAAGTACTGTATCGTTTTTGATCTGAACGGTGTCCTTTTCTCCCATGAGCGTGGCTCGTCCTCGAATGTCACTGCACCCTCCAAAGCCTGCGGTCGCAAGTTGGTCAAAAGAGACAGATTCACATTAATCACACGGGAGAAACTGCGGGATCTAATAATGACCATGCGACACTTAAAACAGAGGGCCGGGTTCAATTTGCAATTGGGAGTTTGGACATCCATGATGCGCCACAATGCATTAACGTTGCTACAGATGATGCACGATCAGACGCGAGTAATATTACTATTTGACTTTCTCCTAACGCAGGAGGATTGCTTGACTATGGTCCATGTGAGGGGTAGCAAGCCCATCTTCGTCAAGGCAGAGGCTGTAGTGATGAACCGGACTGCTAGGTCAAGTGAAATCCTCATCATCGATGACTCGCCGATTAAAACTGCAGCGAACACGCACACATATGCAGTGCACCCCATCTCTTGTAGTATGGAAACTAGGGAGAAGAAACCGTATGTTCTGGGGGACCTTGCAAAACGGCTTGAAGCGATGGTGATAGAGAACCGGCCAGTCCAGGAGGTGGCTGCAGAAATCAACCAAATGGCAGATGGAACGGTATATCAGAAGCCATTTGATCAGACAGACACCAGTCATCATTTATGGCATGTATATTGTCTAGCCAAGCACTATCCGCATCTCCATAATCTGCTCAACCGGATGGGTTCTTCGACCACTGAACATGAGCGTGGACGTATTAGAGAAGAGATGGCATTACTATTGGGTTTAAATCCTGATAGTGTGGAGAGTGATGAAATTCCAAGATTATTGTATAGGCGTTGGAGGCAAAAAATAACAGTCTGAGATGGCATGTATTTATTTAAAAATGTAACTTATTATGGCATGGGGTTCCATGCCATTGTATTAATATTAAAAGACAATTCTTTGAGAGGATTTGCATTATACTAGAAGTGTTACAGCATGTTATTGGAAGTCTACGAAGTTGTTTTATTAATAAGGGGAAAGTAAAGATTGAATGGGGACTTGGGCTCCACCTAGACTCGGAGTAACTGAGCCAATATTAAAAGGATGGAAAGAAATTGGACGACGATGACAAGGAGAAGAGAGAGGTGAAGCAGTGAGAAGTGATTGAGTAGACATTTCCTTGTTTAAAATAAAATGGCATGTGCCTCAATGCAGTTGAATTTTTTTATATTTATATACTATATAAAGGTTTGGAAACCTTATTTTACAAGTGGGATAATGACAATTCCCACTTTAACGAAATAGAGCTTTTGAGCAACCGGTAATCTATGCACATGCGCATAGATCCATCTTTCTTTTTCACAAATAATACCGGCGCCCCATACGGCGACTTGCTCAACCTAACATACCCTTTGCCCACCAACTCCTCTAGTTGGCACTTGAGCTCCTTGAGTTCTTTTTCGTTCAAACGATAGGGGGGACGAACCACCGCCTCAGCGCCCTCGACAAGCTCAATCTTATGTTCTATCGGTCGTGCGGGGGGCAACCCCGCCGGTAGCTCCTCCGGCATGGTATCCTGGAATTGGTCTAACACTCGCTGGATCACTAAAGGCACTTCTTCCGTTCTTGTCTTTTTGTCACTCTTCACCGAGAGTAAGCACAAAAAGGCTGCCTTAGTTCCTTTAGTGAGTTGTCCTCTCGTGGACACCAGGTTCAAGCATGACTCTTTGGCCTTGCTTTGCCCTACCTTTAGATCCTAGGCCTCCACCCTAGATCTTCTTCCTTGGGCATTCGCCAATACCACAAGGTTCCTACCTTGTCCATGCAGCGCTACCACGAACCGATTAAACCAATCCATTCCGAAGATCACGTCAAATCCCGCCATATCCAAGACGGTGAAATCCATGTCCACTTTCCATGTCCCCACTTCGACTCTCGCTTGTCGAAGTACCTCATCGGTGCTTTGGCTACCCTGAACAAACTCTATAGTCCTTGGTTCGCCTAGCCGCTGCACCGTTAGTCCGGCTTGCCGGACTATGTCTGCAGCCACAAAATTATCCGAAGCACCCGTGTCAATAAGGATCTTAACAAAGCTACCTCCGAGCTTCCCTCGGAGGGCTAGTAGATGTCGCGAACGACTCTCTACCAAAGTTGCTCGTGTAATGAGTAACTTTGAGTTAGGGACTGGATCACATACCTCAGTTTGGACTTCACCCGACTTGATGGCCATATTGGCTCTGGCCTTCTTCGGGTAGGGACATTCCCTCGAGAAGTGTCCCGCTTCGCCGCAGTTGTAGCATACGTTGTTTCCCACGCTGCTATACGACTTGACCTTCTTATCCGTGGGTTTGTCCTTTTTCGCTTGACTCCCCCACGTACTCGCTCGCTAGCCACCGGATTTGCCTTTCCGGAACCCCGAGGACTCATTCTTAGAGAAACTCCTTTTGAATTTCCCCTTGCTATACGTTCCCCTTGGTTTGGCCCCTTTGCTAAATGTGGATCCCGACCCCGTCGTGTTCCCCTTTCGCAGGTTATCGTTGAAATGCACCTTGATGGCCGCATCCAACGCTTCCTTGTAGTTGGTCGGGTTCCACCTCATCACCTCGCCGCGAGCCCAGGTTTGCAAACCTGATATGAAGGCATGGAACGCATCCATATCCCCCATGTCCGTGACAAGTATCCTCTTTGCCATGAACCCATTCACATATTCCTGGATGGTTCCTGTCTGTTTCAGCCTACTCAGTTCATCCCTCAGATGCAGAGTGGCATTCGGAGGAACATATGTTGCGCGGATCCTCGCCTTCATCATGTCCCAAGTGACCACCGGTCCTTCGTTGGCCTCCGTTGTTCTCCACCAAGACTTGGCATTATCTGGGATTACTTTTGGAACCCCCTGCAGCCCCCCCCCCTTGGGGGACGCACGCTTTGGGCTTTCACCCCTTGACCCGTATTAGTATTTGGACTTAGTCTCTGGCTCGATCTCGGATCCGATTTCGGATCCGACTTCGGATTCGGTCTCGGACTCGATCGCGGACTTGATCTCGGACCCGATCTCGGGCCTGACCTCGGACTCGACTTCGGACTCGGTCTCGGACCCGATTTCGGATCTCGGACTCCGTCTCGAACTCGGTCTCGAACTCGGACTCGAACTCGGTCCCCGAGTCGGTCTTGGACTCGATTCCGGACTCTATCTCGAACTCAGTCCTAGAGTCGGTCTTGGACTCGATCTTTGACTTGGTCCCATCCGATGAACTCTTTGTCATTTTGGTCATGCTTTCGGGGTTCCCTTAGCCTACGACACCTCGGCGAGTTTGTTCCTTACACTGGGATTTGTATACTCATAATCTTGAATGGTCCTTCCCATTGATGAACGAGTTTTCCTCCAAGTTTATCCACATTGCCACGATACCATAATACAAGATCTCCTACTTTGTAATACGCTTTGTTTTTCTTGACTTGTTTGCGATCGTGGTAAGCTTTTCTTCTAGCTTGTATTGCTTCGATTGTCCATATTGCACTTAGTCTTTCTTCATCGAGTTTCTCAAGCATTGCGAGTCTTTTCTTGATCGATTCTTCTTGATTAATTTGAAGTTCAATTGCCATTCTCAAGGATGGTACTGTGTACTCTAGTGGTGTTAACGCTTCCAGGCCATAAGCAAGCTTAAAAGGTGTAGAATTTGTTGAAACTTTGTAGGCTGTTCTGTAAGCCCAAAGAGCATCGTAAATCCTTTCATCCCAATCCTTAAGGTTTGTCTTGACGATTTTCTTGAGTATGTTTTTAAGCGTTTTGTTTGTTGATTCTGCTTGTCCATTTCCCTGGGGGTAATATGGTGTTGACTTCTTATGGTTGATGATAAATTCTTTAACGAGAATGTCGATGGTCTCATTCAGAAAATGTGTTCCTCGATCTGTAACAATTTCTCGCGGTAATCCATATCGTGTTATAATTGTTTCATAGAGAAACTTGGCTGTATTTTTCGCTGTGGCTTTCTTTAGTGGGAGAGCTTCTGCCCATTTTGTCATATAGTCGGTAGCGACCAAAATGTATTGATTTCCTTTGCTACTTTTTGCTATAGGTCCAACAAAATCAAGTCCCCAACGCTGGAAGGGTTCCAATGCTGTTGTTGGATTCAATTCCTAAGTTTGTTTCCTCGGTGGAAACTTCGTTCTTTGACATATGTCACATTCTTGACAATGCTGAGTGGCATCTTTCCAGAGTGTCGGCCACCATAATCCAGCTTGTAACACTTTCCTGGCCGTAATTTCTTCGGCAAAATGACCTCCCGATCGTCCTGCTTGAGCTTCATCGAGTAGATCCTTAATCTCTTCTTGTGATTCTATGCATCTTCTCAAGATGTTGTCATGTCCAAGCTTATATAGTTTGCCTCCCACGACTGAATATCGTCGTGTCCTCAAGACAAATTGTTTCCTTTGATCGTTGGTGAAGTAGTGATTTGGGATCTTGGTTGTCGTAAAAAATTTGTAAATATCCTGGAGCATTCCTTGAGTTGTGACCTTAAAAAGGTGTGAATCAGGTAAGTCATCGTTGGATTTCGTGACTTGTTCTCCCGTGATAAGTCGACTAAGATGATCAGCTTGCGTATGTTGTTTGCCTGGCTTATGAATAAGCTCAAAGTTGAATTCTTGAAGTAGAAGAAACCATCGCGCAATTCTTCCTGTGAGTATTGTCTTGTTGAGTAAGTGTAAGAGGGCTTGGTGATCAACCATGATCTTGACTTTTTTGGAAAGGAGGTAATGTCGAAATTTGGTGAGTGCATAGACCATTCCTAATGCCTCTTTTTCTGTGGTTGTATAGTTCATCTCTGGTGGGGAGAGTCTGCGGCTTGCGTAGTATATGGGATGGTCTCTATTATCTGTTTTTCTCTGGCAAAGTATAGCTCCAAGTGCATAATCAGATGCATCTACTTGTACAATGAATTCCTGTGTCCAGTCTGGTTGAACCAGTATGGGGGCTTTCGTAAGCATATCCTTAAGTGTGTCAAAGGCCAGTTGGCAATCTTGTGTCCATGCGTAAACGTGAGATTTCTTAAGGAGCTCTGTGAGCGGTGTAGCAATCTTGGCATAGTCTTGAATAAAACGTCTATGGTAACCCATTTTTCCGAGAAATCTTCGCAAACTCGTTATATCCATGGGTGGAGTCATTTTGACGATGACCTCTGTTTTTGCTTTGTCAATGAGAATTCCGTCTTTACAAACGACATGGCCAAGAAGTATTCCTGATTTGACAAAGAAAATACACTTTTCTGGATTAAGTGCAACTCGGTTTTGTCGACATTTAATGAAACACTTTTCTAAGTGTTCAAGGTGTTTTTCTTTTGCTCCAAAAATGCTGAAGTCATCCATGAAGACACGCATAAAATCAGTCAAGTATTCCTGAAATGTGTCGGTAATTATCCTTTGAAAAGTAAATGGTGCATTCGTTAATCCGAATGGCATTCTGGAGTATGCATATGCGCCCCATGGACTGATGAAGGCAGTCTTGTATTGATCTTCTGGTGCAATGTGAACTTGATTATATCCCGAAAATCCGTCAAGGAATGAGTACATCTCATGTCCTGCAACTGCGTCGAGTATCTCATCGGAGAATGGTATGGGAAATGAGTCTTTTTCCGTCACATCGTTCAACTTTTTGTAATTGACACAAACTCGCAATTTGCCGTTCTTTTTCGGAACGATAACCAATGGTGACAACCATTGTGCATTCTTGATGGGGTAAATGAATCCAGCATCTTGTAGTTTATTGAGTTCTGTTTTGACTTTATCAGCGAAGTTTGGGTTCATGCGATAAGCTGTTTGCTTAATTGGTCGAGTTCCTGGTAGTAACTCTATGCAATGTGTACATAGTTCTGGGGGTATTCCCTTGAGATCTTTGTATGACCATGCGAAAACGTCCTTGTAGGTTATGAGTAATTGTTGAGCTTTGATCTTGAAGTTTTTGTCAAGATTTGCAGCAATGATTATGTTGTGTGGATCTTCTTGAAGTCCAAGATTGAGTTCTTCAGTTTCTTCATTGAGGTTAATTCGGGGTGTAAAGTCGTCATTTCCAGATTGTAGAGCTGGATTATCATCAATCTGAATGTTGTATTCTTTAGAATGTAATTGTTCAGGCTTGAGAGTTGGCTTCTCGTTTTGTTGTTTTATCTTTAATTTTTGTTGATTTTGAGCGTGTAGCTTTGTAGAATAGAGTGGTTGGTCCATTGAGTTTAAGTCGTGGTGCTGGTCCGGAGCCACGACTGGTAGTACATGATGTAAATCGATTTCTTGAAAAGCTCGTAACTCTGGGTAAGCTTCAAGGAGTTTGGCTTCTTCAAGGTCGTCCAAGCCTTCTTGCCAATTGTATTCTTGGGCTTGAATTGGTTGAAATCTTTTCGGAATTTTCCTGGTTGTAGTTGTAGCTATTTTCGTTTGTCCTTTGTCTGATTGTATACAAATTTCATGGTCCATCCAATATTGAGCATAAACTGCTTTGTTTAGCCATGGTCTTCCAAGCAAGAGTTCGTAAGAGGATTCTTCAATTGGCATTTTTAATACCACGAAATTGATCTTGAACTTGTGTCCTTTGATTCCAATGGTGATATCTCTTATTATGCCAGCTGGTCGTACAACATGTTGGTCTGCCATGCGGACATTGAAAGGAGCAGGTTGTATAGGTCCAAGTCCCATTGCTTTACATATACCATGCTCGATGATATTCACGCCTGAGCCTCCATCGAGTATTGCTCCATTGATTTGATTCTTGCCTATGTTGATGTCAATACAAGGTACATTATCATCGTAATCTCCAGGTTGGATTTTTACGTTATCCTCTTTCTCAGTTTTAGATGGAAATTGCTTTTCTTGAGTGCGAGCATCAGGAATTTGTGGACAACAAATCTTTAGTATTTGGCTCTTAAGATATGGTGCTATTTGAAGTATTTGTTGTAACGTTAATGTAATTCCGTGTTGCAGTATTTGTTCTGCAAGTGAGGTGTGCTCTTCTTCAGAGAAACTTGTTGTTTGATGATCGTTGGATGGTTTGTCATGGTCTTCAATGACTTGTGGTTCTTGTTCCTGCAATTCAGCCTGAATTGCTTGTAGTATTTTCTTGCTTTTCTTCCATTCGGTTTCTGGGATAATTTCAATTTCATCATTGTAATCTTGTTCTTCCAGATTATCTGGTTGCTGAGACTTATATTGTTGTCTCGTGATAGTTCGTATTGCTGGTTCTTCAAAAGTTTGTGGTTCGTCAATTTCCACCTCAACATTCCGTGCTGCTGGTGGTCTGGGCCTCGGAGCCTGATTGTTTACTCCTTGGTTATTTTCACGATTTACATTTTGGTAAGGTTGTCGAGGACGATTATCTTGCTGCGGTGCAGGTTGCTGGTTGTAATTGTAACCTTGAGCCTGGGGTGGTCTTTGATTATAATTCCGATATGGTGCTTGATCATAATTGTAATTCCGTGGGGGAGGACGTTGATAATTGTCCTGAGGTCCATCACGTTGCTGATATGTATTGTAGTTTCTTCCATAATTTCCAGTATAGTTGTTTGGTCTTTGATCTTGTGGGGGTATTCTATTGTAGTTGCTATTGTCTCGCTGGTAATAATTTTGTCTTTGATTATACAAATTATCATCATGTTGATAATAATTGTTATATCTTGGAAGTTGATTTCGTGGTGGTCGCGCGTTTTGATTCCAGTTGCCTTGATATTGAGGATTGGGCTCTTGTCGAGGAGCATTCTCAATTCTTGAAACTTCCATTGTATTCCTGTATCGACATTTCCTGGCTGTATGGCCTTCTCTTTCACAAATTTGACACTTTGGAAGCTGTAATTTACATTCCAAATATGTATGTCCCTCGTTTTTACACTTTGTACACCACACTCCTGCTTTGAGTTCGGTTTGTGAGATTTTCCTAATTATATCCTTCAAGTCTTGGTCTTTTGGTGTTTTCTTCTTTGTCTTAATGCGTATTTCTTCCTCTTCTTCATCATCTGAACCGTCATCAGTTTGTGAAGGTATAGCTTTTGTGAATTGCTTGAATCGCTTTTCCAATGTGAGGATTTCTTTGGAGAGTGTATCAACACTTTCATCATCTGGATTCTCTGTTGCAGCAGCAATTGCTACCATGTTTCGATAGATTTCTTTTAGTCCTTGGATATAGGATAAGCTCTTTCCTTTATCTGTTATCAAATCCTTGCAGCGCTTTGCATGAAACTTAAATCTTCGAGTATAATCTTGAATTCCTTCACGTGATTTTTGCTTGAAGTTTTTGATGATCTCATAGTGTTCTTCTGGAGTTCCACCGGTCTGGAATTGCTCCTTGAATTGTGTGACTTTTTCATCATGGGTCAAAGCATCATCGAGTGTATTATGCCAATCGAGTGCTTTTCCTTTAAGTGTGTATGGGAAAAGTATTTCTCGATGCATTTCCTGTTTGTTCATCTTTACAATTTGATCAAATTGTTTAAGATGCTGGTTTGCATCTTCGGTTTTTCCACCAGTAAAAATGGGATAGGAAATCATGTTCCCTATGGCTGTCGCTGGATTGATGATTGCCATTTGAAGTTGTAGACTTTGTTGGTGAAATTGTTGTTCTGGTGAGTCTGGATTGGAGTAAAACTTTGGTGCTATGTATTTGGCTTCTTCAAATGCCTCAAACTTTGGGGCGTCTTCACTATTTAGTTCTTTGTTATCGTTGGCTGAGTTGCTTGACTCGGCAACTTGAATTTCTTTATCCTCCTTGTCGTACTTCTCTAATATTGTTTCTAAAATTTGTTGCTGTTGTTGTTCTAGTTTCTCTTTTCCTATCTCTTCCTTTTTCACTTCTCGATTCTTTTGTCGAAGATCTCTTTCCCGGATCTTGATTGGGTCTGGTTTGTGTTTGTACATTCAGTTTGCTGAGTCTTCCCAACTTGAATGTTGAGATAAGTTTCCTGAATTTATGTTTTGCCTAAGTTGTCTGGAGTCAGATGTTGTTCTTCATAGATTGCAAAGTCAAGCTCTTATGTCTTGAGTCTTCAGCAAGTTTGTTTTTGGTGTATAAATGCGAAGTCAAGCTCTTGTGTCTTGAGTCTTCTGCAAGTTTGGTTTTGTAGTAGAAATGCGAAGTCAAGCTCTTGTGTCTTGAGTCTTCAATCGAGTTTTTCTTTCTCGATTCTTCCCGAGTTTCTTCTCGAGGTCACTTTCCTGAGTCTAGCTTAGGAAAGGTCTTGTATTTGAAAAATCTGGTGGTGTAAGTAAGTACGATTTTGTTTGTGGAAGGAGGTTGGTTGTGTCATATATTGATCGATGTAGCTGTTCGCTAGTGATATTTGGTGCTGCTCTCCAAGTTTGGGATCGAGCAGGTATGCAAACGATTGCAACTCTCTTTAGGAGTCCAATCTTATCTAAATTCTTGAACAATTGTTTTGGTCTCTTACAATATGGTGGTCGTACTGGAATGCGAGCTCTCACTATGAACGTTTGTGTTTCCCAGTCGTTGGTAGTATTTGAAAATGCTGAATACAGCAGTGGTTGTATTTTAATGTCCTAATTCTTGTATGTTTCTAGTCTCTAATGACGTCCACACGTCACAGTATAGTTTCCAACAGATTCTTGTTGCTTTAAGCCTATGTGTGCGCGGGTTTATCCAGCGCAATTTTCTCTATGGTCGATTTTGTGATGGTGCATTTCCCTGATGCTGTTCTTGCTAGTGGTGTTCTATTTCTCTCTGTCGTAGAGCGTGTTCTCTTTCACGATCAGAGTCGATCGCTTCACGAACTTCCCAAGGGATAGTCTCAATTAATACTCTTGCATTATAAGTTTGAATCCTTGACGCAGGATCTCCTAAAATACTCCTTAAAATGTTGAGACTGCTTGGACGCACTCTTCCTTGTTGGTTGCGAGTGATATGTAGCTCTAGGCTGGGGTTTCGACGTTGGACCTCAGTGTCAAAGTTGAAGTTTGTTACTGTATTTAATCTCGGCCTATTGTGATTCTGTCTTAAATTTCTCCTCCTTCGACTTGTTATCCTTGAGTTTACAAGTCGTTCCCTTGAACTTGATGCAAGTTCAGGTTCCCGTCGGTTTCTTAAACTCGAATTCCGAATTGGAATTTGTTGATGGCCTTGTCCTTGATTTCTTAATTCTCCAGCTATTCTCGTCCGTCCTAAACGGTGCCAATATGCTATAGCATATAATTCGAGAAGAGTGCTTGTTGGTAGCATTACACGGAGAGGACTTTGAAGAAGTCGGTAAAGTAATTCCGCGTTCTCTTCGAAATCTCTAAATCTAAGAGTGTCCACAAACCAACGAACTTG
>NW_003314417.1:0-998 GCF_000143415.4 Selaginella moellendorffii | reverse complement strand
AAAATTCCACACTCTGTTGCTACTATGACTCTCGTCAAATCAGTGTTGAAAGCAAGCGTTAATGGTTGAAAAGTTTCATGTTTGTGTATGCCTAGGAATTCAACAATCGTTTGTTGAAAGAGGTGTCCGCAATACACCCAAGTCAGGGTTCTTCGAGTTGCAAAGAAATCGAAGTAAACATATTTTTCTTTCAACATTTCCTCATTTTTGCATCCCTCCTATTTGCTAGACAATTTGTAGAAGAGTCGCAGAATCGTTTCTTGAAGTTTTTGTAAACAACTAAAGCTTTGTTTCGCAGCTTGTTCTAAACTATCGTCTCTCTTTTTGGTGTCGTTTTCTTGGGCTATTTCTTCTCGTTTCCTACTCTCCTCCACTGTGGCATTTTCATCCTTGATTCGGAGTCTTGCTTTTGCTTGCTTGCAAGTGTCGCATCGCCATTTTGGATAGCATTGCTTGTACGGTTTTGCACAATTTCTGAAACCACACAAAAGGCAGTCTTCGTATCTTGTACAGCTTGTGTCTCCAAATGGGCAGTTGTGCTTTTTCATTCTTCCTCCATCTCCAGCCGCTAGAATTTTCCCTTAGTCGTTTCCTTATCGCAGATCCTTGGAATATTCGCTTTCTTCAACCTCTCGCCAAAAACAGTTATGCGTATGCTCCAAGTTTTCCACGACTTAGGTGGCTTCAATCTTCAAGTGTTCTTCATCTTTTGGTCTTACGCTCCATTTTTTTTTCTTCATTCCTTCATGCTCTTCCACCGTTTTTGTTTTACGGTCTTGTTTTTCTTGATTTTTGGGGCTTTTTCTTCCTATGCCATTTTCTTGTGCGTCTTTGGTCCGTTTTCCTTGAAGTTTTGGGGGAAATGAGCGTCTTGGTCTGCTCTATTCCATGAGCTCTTCACGTCGTCTCATCCCACCGTGGTCGCCAGTGAAAACTCCTGGACTGGGAGGAAACGTCCACACGAGATCTTCCTAGGAGATTCAAAGGGAGCATTGTCC
>NW_003314416.1:154713-277980 GCF_000143415.4 Selaginella moellendorffii | reverse complement strand
AGAATCTCAAGGAAGTTCTTGCGGCCGATGTGGCCTTCCACCCCATCTTCTGCTCCAAACAGACAATGCTGGCAGTGAGAACAAAAACATGTACGTCTTCGCGTACTTGGCGATGCTTGTTGCCAAAGGCATATTTGAAACGGTTACACTTGGCTTTCTCATGGTTGGGCACACTCATGAAGACGTGGATGCCATGTTCAGTCACCTGGCAGAGTCCCTCCGGCGATCCAATGTCCTCACCCTCCCACAACTCTACGATGAATTCCAAAATTGCATCAAAGGCACTGTTGAAGCTGCACTTCTGACAGAGGTTCCAGACTTTAAGGGGTTTGTAAGAGGCTACATCAGGGACGGATCCGAAATGCTAATTGGCCACTCCAAGCCTCTTCAGTTTCATTTCAGCATGCGTGACGGTGCTCCAGTGATGAGGTACAAGATGAGAGAATGGGACACAGTGTGGCTGCCAGTGGACGGCATTGAACTCTTCAAGAGAGATCCCATAACTGGGGAACCTATGATTCCTCAGGGTTCCCCACGGCCGATGCACCCGGATGGACTCAAAGACCAGGAAAGTATAGTGGCCGGGATTAGACAGCATATTGCCTTCTGGAAGAGGGGGTTGGTGTTTGGTGGAGAATCCTATTTTCAGAGGTGCAAGCCTTTGCTCGAATACTGGGAGAAGATTATATCTGCTATCCAAAATGGGCCGGTTGTATATGAAGAATTGGAAGAGTCCTTTTGGCCAGAACCCAGAGCACCAGATAGTAGCGGAACAATGTCCTCTGGAAATGCAGTGACAGATAACGATGTTGAGGATCATTATTGTGGGCCGAGGAACAAGAAGCCGGATTCAGCATTCAATCCAGTACAGGTCTGCAAAGGAATGGTCGTGCTTGTCAGACCCAGTAATAAAAAACAAATGATATGGGTGGGGCGCTGCATCACTGATGCAGAGGAGGACGCAGAAACTAACTCCTTCAATGTAACTGTGGAGTGGTTCAAGCCAAGTTCCGGATATACGAAGGATTGCCTAGAAAAGAGATGGGTGTTGAATCCAAGGGATCCCAGCATGAGCATATTGGTGGATAATGTTGTGCATGGTTGGATGCGGAAGCAGAGTGCCACCATCACCTTGCCAGACCATGCAAGAGATGCAGCAAGAGCATTCATAACCCGGGTTCAAGGTGAGATTCATTAATATTCCTTTACTAAGTTTCTAATGTATTTTATTTCAAGGTGAACAATCCGAATCTGAATCAGAGGAGGCGTGATGGCATGTGGCCTTACGCCATTCCTAGGTGAGATGATACAAATAACAAGTATAAATTCTTAGTTGTTCTAGCAAATCTTACTTAAAGTTCAAGGTGAACAAGCCGAATATGAATTCATCGGATTGTTATAACAAATTGCGAGGTGATGGCATGAGGCGATACGCCATTTGAGAGTGGTAGCCATTCCTATATGAGGTGAGTGAAATATTTATTAGAAATACCTCATTCAATTGTGCACTTCTAAGTCTTGGTCCACTCAGTACTGTTTGCATGTTTTTATTTTAATTCTTTCTCTAAAATGTTATTTAGCATGTGGCTTCATGCCATTGCTCTCCACAATCATGCATTGAATTTTTCTATCCTTGCATAATACTTCTCCATATATATAGCATGTGCGCACATGTGATATGGTTCATTAGGCCTGATATAGTGTGTGAGGTAAAACAAAGATGATATGACATATGCATTTACCAATCACACGTGCATAAATCTAATAATATGGCGTGTGGCCCATATTAATGGCACATAAACCCATATTGTGGGCTTACGTGCTTTATGTACCATCATTCCCTTGCAGCGTGTGTGTTGGTTTCCTTTTATAACACAACGAACTCCATATTTTAGGGTGAAGAGCGTTCTCATGGCAAGCACAAAATCTGTAAGTGAGGCAGAAAAGGAGACGGAGAAGGAGATAGGTGAAGATGTAGAATATATAAGTCTCTTGCTACACCTTCACAATTAGATTCGTTAGAAAAAGATAACATTGAATAATATCTAAATGTTCTCACCATTAAGTTATATGTCTGGCTAATAGGAATGACGTTCATCTTGGAAAGCTCACCACACGCTCAATGAACAAACAAATAATGTGTGCGTGCATGCCATCGCTCTTCTTTAGCTTCAGATTCGGCTTGTTCACCTTGACAATGAGATTTATTATACAACCAGATGGACTCAGTCTGGACACAAAGTCACCCCGCTAGTCACCATGCCCCAGATATGTCTAGCCCCTGGACAAAAAACATATAATTTCATGTCATTTTCAAATACTTGAAAATTTGTACCTAGTCCCATTTTACTGAATAAATCCCACTTTAACGAAATAGAGCTTGATGGCGCTTAAATTGCAACCGGTGATGCCCATCATTATTCGAGAACAACAGACAGGCTTTGTACCAGGGAGACAGATTGTGGAGAATATCTGGACCTATCTCCTGGCCCAAAGATGGGCAAAATCCTCGAGGCAGAATGTGGTGGCGTGGCTACTGGATTTCGAGAAGGCGTACGACCGGGTGGACTGGGACTTCCTGGAGGAATGTATGAGACGGATAGGAATCCCAGCGCCCATGGTAACACGCATCGCTCTCCTGTACCGGGGAGCATCAAGCAGGGTGGTCATCAATGGAGAAACAGGCCCACGGTTTCGACTAGGGAGGTCGGTGCATCAAGGCTGCCCGTTGGCCCCGTACCTCTTCCTCATGGTCGCGGAGGCTCTAGGGGCGTTCCTGGCAGAAGGCGAAGGAATCAGGGGCGTGGAGTTACCCAAGGAAAGACAGCAACTCCCAGGAACTCAAACGGTGGGAAGGGACCTAACGCGTTTGCGGATGACACAGCACTCTTTCTGCTAGGTACCAAGGCTAACCTGGATACTGTAAGGGCCAGGCTAGAGGCCTTTAATGTAGCAGCAGGAGCGGCCATCAACTGGAACAAGTCGATAGGAATCAACTGGCGGAAATCTGACATCGAGGCGTGGGGACGCGACATCGACTTTCAGTGGCTATCACCAGGGGAGGACACACGCTACCTGGGAATTCAGGTAGGAGGTGAGTTCAAAGCTTCTACGCAGGACTCAGCGCTGCTGCGGAGGACCAGAACAGCGATTCAGAAATGGGCGCCACGGAAACTGGGACTGCCGGCAATGGTGGTGGTGGCGAAAAGCATCGTGCTGCCGTGTACGTGGTACCACCTCTCAGTATGGCCGGTTCTAGAGACAACACTCAAACGCATAAGGTCCATGGTGCGCACGTATGTGTGGAAGGGAGCGCTGGTCAGTGGCCGGACGATGGCCAAGGTGGCATGGTAGTCGACGGCGAGACCACGAGTTTTAGGTGGCTTGGGGATAATCGACCCAAGTGACATGAGCAAGGCGTTGAGGTACAAAGTCATACTAATGGGCCTCCAACCGGGGGCCCAAGCTTGGAAGCTCTTGTTCAGGCAGAGCATGCTAGCCATCAGGCCGAAGCATGGATTCGCAAGAGTTTGGGACGAGGACCCCCGTTGGATGTTCGCGGAAGGACAAACACAGGTGGTAGGGGGAGGCCAGTTGGTCCAGGGTCTTCATCGGCTCTGGAAGTCATTTCCAGTGATGCAGGTCATCCCGAATAGGGCAGAGGACTGGCTGAATCAGCCGCTGTTTTTCAATGAGTTGTTTAAGGCAGGAGACAGAACACTAGGCCGAGAGAACCACTACACCATATGGAGGCGGGTACACCAAGGAGGTTTCAGGACAGTCAAACAACTAGTTGGAGTGGTAGATCCGGATCCACAGAAATCGTCCCGGCGCTTCCAAGTTTTCGGGCCAGGGAAGTGGCGGGATGTGCAGAGGGATCTACTGAAGCTACTGCGGGCAGTGAAAGAGGCACAGACAGGGGATAAATGGCCAACAAGAAGGCTACACGCTGGGGACTTTGTGGCAATTCAAAGGGAGGAGACGTCGGACGGCGAGCAGGTACCACTTGGGAAATGGACTCGGGCGTTCACGATGCCAACCCCAGCGTGGAATGAGGGGGAGATTGAGGTGTGGTTTGTGAAGAACCCAGACCAAAACCTCGGCAGGCCTCTTCGTGTATTGAGAGGCGACACACTCCTCGAGGCGGGGGGTCCCCAACAGATGCCGCAGGTCACGGAGTCCGTGACCTGCGATGAAGTGAAAGGACGAATCCGGGTTCTAAGACAGACAGCAACTCGGACATAAGTGGTAGAGTCACCATGCTGGCTAGAAGGAGATGGACGGCTAGTATGGTGGAGGAAAGAGTTAATAGAAGACCTGGACTGGGACCCAGCAGCGTGGAGACGCGGGGCGAACGGCTTCTTCACTTACGAGGTCAAGGATGTGCGAAACGGTTTGATGGTGAATAGGGAATTTGAGAGAGAAGAAATCCCACGACTGTTGCAAAAGTGGATCGCGCTAGGAGTGGAGGTGGACCAGGTGATTGACAACACCGTGGTGTTCTCGAAACTACCGATCCAGGAAAAATCAAAGGTAACCTCTTGGCTCGTGGCGACGAATGGGCTGCCAGTAGGCCAGCGGTACCAAGCGGAGAGTGCTCGCAGGTGTTCGGAATGCGGGGAACTGGAGACGGTCACACACCTCCTCTGGGATTGTGACGTGGCCAAGGAGATGTGGCGGCAGGTAGCAAAAGCGACGAGGGAACTAGGGGACAAGAAGGATTTTGAAATTCGAGAAGGGGATGTCACCCAATGGTTTCCAGAGGCAAGGGGACCATGCACAGGAGCAGCTTGGTGGAAGATCGGGTGTTGGGGACGCTCAGGATGGGGCACTTGAGTTAGGTGGGACGCGGTAGGAGCCGAAGTTGGGACCACAGTGTGGGAGGCCCTTGGATGGGCGAGATGGGAGGTATGGCGGGCTTCCGGGGTACAGGCACTCTGGGAGGCTCGGAACCACAACCACTTGGAAGGGCAGTGCGCTCGGATTTCAGCGATCATGGCGAATTGGTGGAGGCTCACACTGGCTGCTATCCGCTTCAGGGATACGCTGCTCCAGGAGCATGGGTAAAACAGGGAGGCGCTCACAGCTTGGCGACGACTATGGACTCCGTGCTACGGAACTGAACACGAGGGGGAGGTCAAGTGGAAATGGAGACCTTCGGACACGGTAACAAAGGAGGCTCGATGTGGCGATCTGGCACTGGATGCACTGTGGAGGCGACGACCACAGCAGCCACGATTGGAGGGCAGCGATCACTATTAGGTGGAGAATTGTAGGACAGCGTAGTTGAGTGAACAGCGCTAAGGGATTCTCGTTTTTTGTACCAGTCCCTAAGGGACTTGGAGAAATGTACATACATGTTGCATCGACCCAGGGACCTAAAAATGATTGGCGAGTTAGGGCGTGGAGGAGCACAGCGTCCAGCACCATGGCTGCCGTGATCGGAGGCGCGGCCAGAGGAGGGAGAGCGCAAAGGGGAGAGCGCCCAATCTCCCCGCACTTTAGGGAGCCTCTTGGATCTGACCAACAAAGTGAGAACATCTCTACCAGGCTCTCCGGTGAAGTCGGTAGGATCTCGACTTAAGAGCAGGACTTCTCCCAGTCATCAGCCTGACTGTGAGCCCCAGCTATCGGTGCTGCAGCAATGTATGCCACACCAGACAGAAGAAGGACTGCTGCAATGGGATCCCCAAACCTTTGCGAAGGCTTTGCGGGAGGCCACTCAGAACGAAGTTCAGCTCCACCAAGATATACTCACTACTGAAGTATGGCACCAGGAGACTCACCCCAAGGGAGAAGACCGTACTCTTGGCCCCGCTCTCAGGGAAGCCCTCGATCTTGCGACTGAGGCACTAGTCACACCAAAAGAACAAGAGTACACAAACAGCCAAGCGGCCCAAGAAACTAAAGTACAAGAGGAAGTGACAAGCACGTGGAAGGAGCAAGAGGAGCAGGAAGTGGACCAACAAAGGGACCAAGACAAGGAGATCCCGGAAGCTAGCAAAAAGGTGGAGGCGCAAAAGGAGGAATCGATTCTGGGGAAAAGAGTGAAGCCGCTGGCGCTACTGCTGGAAGACCAAGAGGAGGAGATGAAGCGAATGGGACAGGAGAGGGAAAGAGAGGCCAGAAAAAACAGGATGGAGAAAAAAAAGGAACGCAAGGTGGCGCGCAGGCTCAAAGGAGGCCCTTGCGTGGGCAAAAGAGGTGGAGGAGTTCCTCCATGAGGAGGAAACGTGTTCTGAGGAGGACCAGGAGCAGAAGAAGGATAGCACAGCAAAAGGAAAAGCACAGGGAGCCTCGGCAGGACGTGGGTGGGAAAAGGTGGAGGATAAGTGTCGGACCACACCACACCAAGGCCCAGAGGACCCAGGGGAGCAAGGTGACTTGGGAGTTGAGCAAGAACAAGAAGGCTGCCCCACACAAGGAAAGGTGGTAAAAGAAATCCCGCACATAGAATCCTCTAAGATGGAGCCTCGCGCCGGAGAGTTAGGGAAACGTGCTGGAATAGCGCTAGATGCCAAGAGGATGGCAAAGGCAGTCAAGCTGGGCGAGACACTCAGCCAGGTGGTGGCAGCTAGGGAAGAACTACGACATAGAGCAGTGATTGCAGTATTCAGGGGGAAGTTTCCCACTAGCCGCATGGCCATGGACTGGCTGAATGCTACGTTGGAGTAGGGGATTACAATCAAGAACTTGCTCCCACATGGACGTGGATGCTACACAGTGGTGTTTGAGACAGAGGAGGCGCGGGCTCGAGCAGAGGAGCTGCATGGACTGATCAACGATAGCTGGGCGGTGTCCTTTCACCCGTGGGTTCCAAGGTTCACGGCTGATGACCAGGCACGGCTGAAGGGGGGAAGTGTCCCACTTAACGTGGCACTGTGGGACATCCCAATGGAGATGAGGATTAAAGAGGTGATACGAGAGCTCATCGAAGGAAGCATCAGGCAGATCGCCTCGGGTCTAGACACCGTGGATGCGGAGGGCGTTCTGGGCCCTGTGAGACATAAGGTCTTTGTGTCATCCCCAGCAGAACTCCCTACGGAGATAGCAGTCCTGGGACAATACGTTCGTATACAGGTGGAAAACGCAGCACCACGCTGTAGTATGTGCCTACAATCCGGGCACAGCGAGAATGCGTGCATGACCAAATGGCCCAAGCTTGCTCCAGGACGTCCCTTCGAACTCCCAGAGGCCATGGAGAAACAACTGAAGCACGGTTCCCAAGCGCACCACCTTTCTTGGGACATGATTCACGGCCCAGAATGTTCGAGAGCCCAATTGCTGAAAAAGACGGAGAAGGCTTTCAGCAGGTTCTTCCTCGGACTATGAACATGGCAGTCAGATGGATCCCACCCAGGAGAGAACTAACAACCACAGAGGCGGGAGACTGGCTGATGTACCGAGGGCACATGGCCTTCCCAGAGGTCATCACGCTTGGCGATTACCAGACCCGGATGGAACGTGCCATCACCGAGTGGACGGGATTTTCAGAATACACAGTGCGGGGCTTCTCCTGGACCAAGTACAAGGGGAGGCTCACTGCAGTATGGACCATCTCCTTGGAATGGAGGGCGAGGCCTAGCAGCACGATTTTCTCTTGGAAATACGTTGCTCCATGACTACGCTCACAGTGCTCACGTGGAACTGTCAGGGACTCAGCTCTGATGACAGTAGACTCAACAAGAGAGTACAGCTCAAATCCCACATCCAAGAGATTGGCTTAGAGGGGAGGATCAACATACTGTGCATCCAGAAGCACAAGATGGGGAAGGCTCCAGACTTCAATCTGGGCATGTGTGGGAGAATTTGGTGGAATCCGGCCACACAAGTGAGAACACGGTGTGGAGGAGGAACAGCGATCATTGTCTCTACCAAGTGGTCAGCGCAGGTACGTGACCACAGGGTGCTGGTCCAAGAGAAAGCACAGCTGTTGGTCATACACCTACACTTTGGGCGTGTTGGGATTGTCAACGTTGTATGCACCCACTCGAAGAAGGGAGTGTGCACAAATGTGGACAGATATCCAGCAGAGCACTCAAGGAGTGGCGGACGAGTGGCTGGTGGTAGGAGACTTCAACATGGTGGAGGGTTTGAGTGACCGGTGAGGTTCACTGGAAACCATACAGGGGAGAGAGAGAAGGAATTGGATAGCGTTAGTCGAAGCCTTGGGAGTCTTGGACCTCCAGCACGTAGAGGGGTTTTCTGCAACCACCCTTTCACGAGACACCAATCGACAGGGTGCCAAGCTCGACTGGACAGGTTTTACGCTTCCACCAGGCTGCGACAAGATGGAGGGGGACTCAAAACGTGGCCTGCGTTTGCCACCTTTTCAGACCACGACCCACTCCGAGGCATTCTCAAGCTACAGGCGGTGAAAGGAACAGTGGTGCAGAGGAAGATCACCAAAGCCACAATGGTCGACCCAGTAGCAGTGAAGCTCGTCCAGGAAACACTAGACAGCAGCAAAGGGGAACTCGTCTTGGCACTAGGCACTTGCTCCACTAAGCTCCGGGAAAGGCAAGTGGCTCTCAAAGGGGAAGTCCTGAAAGAGGTGAGACTGGCGAGACAAAAGGTGGCGGCAGCCCAGAGAATGGTCCTACATGCAAAAGACAAGGCCAGATGGACAGCAACACTGGACGAGAGGGAAGCAGAGCTGTGGGACAAAGAATATGCAGCATGGAGTGCTGGACTCCGATCCATGGAGGATAGCTGGGTGATGAATGAACGGCTTCTCAACAAAGCATTCTACAAAGGGATCCGTCCAGTCACCGACTCCCCCCTGATCCTAGGACTGAGGAAGGACGACGGAGAAGTGGTCGCAGGGGCTGGCCCAGGAGTTTTACCAGAAGCTGTACACGGCCCAGCCCTGGTCCCCGGATAGGAGAGACGCTGCAAGCAGAGTGTTGTCTACTCTAACATGCAGAGTTCCCGACAAGTACCTGGAGATGCTGGTGGCCGACTTTTTATTGGAAGACCTCCACCGAGCCCTGGAGCAGCTGAACGATGATAAGATGCCAGGTATGGACGGCCTCCTTCCGGCATTCTATGAGGAGTATTGGGATGACGTTGGCTTGATGCTCCTGGAGACATGGCGAGACGCACAGCAAACAGGGGTGCTGCCAGGAGAGATACTAGAGGGACAAATCGCATTGATTCCGAAACGAGGTGACCTCTAGGAACTCAGGAACTGGCACCTCATAACCATGCTCAACACATCGTACAAGTTATACGCAAAGGCAATGGCACTCAAGCTGCAACTAGTCATGCCCCTCATCATCAGAGAACAGCAGACTGGATTCGTGCCGGGACGACAGATTGCAGAAAACATATGGACGTACCTCCTGGCACAGAGGTGGGCAAACGTCTCAAATCAACAGATTGTAGCGTACACAGCACAGGAGTTCTACCAGAAGCTGTACACCGCCAAGCCCTGGTCCCATGATAGGAGAGATGCTGCAAGCAGAGTGTTGTCCTCTCTTCCATGTAGAGTTCCCGACGAGCACCTGGAGATGCTGGTGGCCAACTTTTCACTGGAAGACCTCCACCAAGCCTTGGAACAGCTGAACGATGACAAGATGCCAGGTATGGACGGCATCCTTCCGGCATTCTATGAGGAGTATTGGGATGACGTTGGCCTGATGCTCCTGGAGACATGGCGAGGTGCACAACAAACAGGGGTGCTGCTGGGAGAGATACTAGAGGGACAAATCGCATTGATTCCAAAACAGGGAGACCTCTAGGAGTTCAAGAACTAGTGCCCCATAACCATGCTCAACACATTGTACAAGTTATACGCAAAGGCAATGGCACTCAAGCTACAGCCAGTCATGCCCCTCATCATTAGAGAACAATAGACGAGATTCATGCCGGGACGACAGATCGCAGAAAACATATAGACGTACCTCCTTGCACAACGGTGGGCAAACGTCTCAAATCAACAGATTGTAGCATGGCTACTAGACTTTGAGAAGGCCTACGATCGAGTTGATTGGGACTTCTTGGAGGATTGCATGCGTAGGATAGGGATCCCGGCAAGGACTGTCTCACGTATTTCACTTCTCTACAAGGGAGCTGCAAGCCGGGTCACACTGAATGGAGAGATAGGCCCGACCTTCCACTTGGGACGCTAAGTGAGGTAGGGATGTCCACTCGCCCCCTACCTGTTCCTGATAGTAGCAGAGGCACTGGGCTCTTTCCTCACGCATGGAGAGGATATAAAAGGCCTGGTGCTGCCCTCTGAATGGCTACAACTCCCGGGAACTAAAGTTGTGACACAAGAGCTGCAAGACGGGGCATTTTCAGATGACACTGCACTCTTCCTACTTGCCACCCCGGGGAACCTGGATGCAGCAAGGTCTAAGCTGGAGATCTTCAACAGGACAGCAGGGGCAGCCATAAACTGGAACAAGTCAGTAGGCGTGAACTGGGGAAAGCCAGGCATTGAGACCTGGGGACAGGAGATAGGCTTTCAGTGGCTTTGCCCTGGCGAAGACACTCGATACCTCGGCATCCAGGTTGGGGCCCAGTACAGTGCGGCTACACAGGATGACACGCTTCGCAGGAGGATCTGGACCGCAGTTCAGAAATGGACACCGAGGAAACTCAGACTCCCAGCCCGGGTTGTAGTGGTCAAGTGCGTGATCCTCCCCAGCATCTGGTACCACCTCTCGATTTGGCTGGTGCTAGAAACTACACTGCAGAAAGTGAGACAGATGGTGCGGACCTACGTATGGAGTGGAGCATTGGCTACAGGGCGAACCATGGCCAAGGTGGCATGGCAATCTACAGTGACGCCGCGCATTCTAGGGGGGCTGGGGATCATTGACCCCAGCGACATGGCGAAGGCGATGAGGTACAAGATTTTTCTCATGGGCTTGCAACAGGGGAGACAGCCGTGGCGACTCATGTTCCGGCAGAGCCTCCTAGCGATACGCCCCAAACACAATGCAGCCAAACCGTGGGAGGAGGACCCACGGTGGCTCTTCGCGGAAAGACCAACGCAGGTAGTGAGAGGGGGCAACTTCGTCTAGAGCCTTCATCGACTTTGGAGAGCCTTTCCACTGCAGCAAACACCACCGACCAGGCCCGAGGAGTGGCTTAAACAGCCTCTGTTTTTTAACGCACTGTTCAAAGTGGGAGGTGTGACACTAGGACGAGAGACACACCACACGATCAGGAGGAAAATGCACGCAAATGGATTCCAGACATTGAAAAGCTCTATTTCGTTAAAGTGGGATTTATTCAGTAAAATGGGACTAGGTACAAATTTTCAAGTATTTGAAAATGACGTGAAATTATATGTTTTTTGTCCAGGGGCTAGACATATCTGGGGCATGGTGACTAGCGCGGTGACTTTGTGTCCAGACTGAGTCCATCTGGTTGTATAATAAATCTCATTGTCAAGGTGAACAAGCCGAATCTGAAGCTAAAGAAGAGCGATGGCATGCGCGCACACACTATTTGTTTGTTCATTGAGCGTGTGGTGAGCTTTCCAAGATGAACGTCATTCCTATTAGCCAGACATATAACTTAATGGTGAGAACATTTAGATATTATTCAATGTTATCTTTTTCTAACGAATCTAATTGTGAAGGTGTAGCAAGAGGCATTGCTAGTCTGGAGAAGTCATTTAACTCATTTGACCCTTAGTGTATTTTCATGAAACTAAATAACATTCATATTATTAAGGAATTTCTCTAGTACCTTTTTTTTATGACATAGAGGCTTGCATTTCTTTCAAAGGTGATTTAGTAAAAGGCCTGAGGGCACATGCCATTTTCGACAAAGCCATTTTGATAGCAGTGCACTCGTCACACTTTGAAAAGCTGGAGTACTTTCCTATACTCACATCCCTGAACCTGTTGCTCCACAATCTACTAAATCTAGATTGGCTCAGCTTCCTGTAGCCATTACTCTGGAATTCCCGATTCACATCTTCCAATATGGCCCCCTTGGTATACATGGAAGGGAGAACTCGTTGGGTGTCTCGTGTTCCATCTTCCAAGAGGCGGGTTTTATGTGGTTGCTGCTCGCTACATGTCTCGACAAACCTCTTGAAGATTGCCTCTCCATATACAACATGACCCCTGGTTTTGTGCGTACCGTCGTTCCCATGGACTACCTGTTGAACCCTTTGTTCCTCGAACTCAGTTTTGATTCTGTAGAATGTGGTTCGAGGGACTCCATAAATGATTCTCCATGCCTTCATGCAGACCGAACCCCTCTGGAAGACCATGCCCCCCACCTGATGTTCTGAAGCATCAACAGATGACCGTAATGCCTCATACACAAAATTGCGAGCTGCCTTCCAAGACAATGTCTTGTATCTTGCTCTCTCCTCTTCAATAGCATCCCAATCAGCATGTTGACAGCACCTCCTCTTGCAACAAGCAACTGTCGAGACCATTCGAACCTCCATCGCCATTTTCTGCCTTTTCGGTTCGTTGCTCAGATCCCTTTGGCTGCGCTTTAGGAAGGTGTACTTTCTTTTCCCATGAAGAGATGTTCTGTCATCAGTTGTAGTGGTGTTTGATTGTGAATCCTTCACATTCTTAAACACTAAGTGCCTCAATTTCCACCGCACAATGCTTCCAATAGTCAGACTGTTTTCTTCTGTGTCAACAACCTCTAAAATCACAACTCCAATATCATCCCAGCCCAATTCTTGATTAGCAACCGCATCTCTTGGATCGACAACTGTGGCTAAGCCCTCAGCTACCACCTCCCCCTCGGGGTTGTTTAGAAACACCTTTGCCTGAATCCATGTAGCACGGTTCTTAAGATCCACGGAGGGAACATGCGTCGCACTTGCGCTGTCCCCAACATCTGCTTTCTTCTGAAGATTTTTCAAGGCAACAACAACATTTACCCCGATGACCATCTCTCCTCGTTCAATAGCGACCACATTCCCATCGAAGACAGTCTCTACTGATACACCCCAAGCCTTTGACAGTGTATAACAAAGTTCCGATCCATAGACACAAGGGTCTCTTTTGCAACTCTCTTCCCACCATTCAAAATGTAAACCTTTTCCCCAACTCTGAAGGCCATTCTGAAAGTGCAGAAAAGAAGTTAAGACCATAAAAAAAATGATTGGAGAATGGCCTAAATCATAACATACCAAACAACCTCAATATCATGAGGCCACATGCCATTATTCAAACATGCTATTGACACCCACGTGAAATTTCGCATTCACAAAATTGGCATGAGCCCTCATGCCATCTTGATATACACACAACTGCAGGCAAGTAAAAACATACATGACAATACGCTAGCCATGAAATTGCAAGGGCCCAAGATGGCATGTGGCCTCATGCCATTTCTAAATGTGGTCCTAAGCCATTCCATAGTGAACATACCAGGAAGCACAAGTGCCGAATATCAAGAGGAAGCGGTAGCCACACCAAAGACAGTGCCGCTCGCAACACCGCAACTACTCATAGCGCCGCTCGCACAAACTGCCACTCGCATAAACTGCCGCTCGCAATGGCGCTCGCAATGCCGCAACCGCTCGTAGACGCATAAACCATAGCTCACAACGCCGCTTACACAAGCAGCGCTCACAGCGCTCAGCGGAACCAAGAACACGGCGCACAAAAATGATAGACCTAGGAATTGTAAGCCACAAATTTTTCCTTTCCAATTTGCCAGCTTACCTCGTCTATCCGTCCAACACTGCCTTGGCTTTTGCTAGGTTCCCTTGCCAAGGTTCTCGCCTATGGTACCAGCTCCTACTTGGTTTCAGCTACTCACTGCACGAGCAACGGAGTGTTAGCCATCCTTCCACGGATTCCCAAATCACTCCCAATCCCCCTCCCCGGGTTAGACTGGACTAAGGTTCGGTTACACTCCCCGCAAGCACAAGCAGCCAAGCACACCAAGCTTCCAGGTTCCTAACATCCCTTGGTACCACAAGACTTGATCATGGGACCCTCTAAATCCCAAGTCTTGAGTGCAACACTTGCTTCGGGACGTCGGGGCGAAACACCGTGGCCTAGCGGCCCGGTATGGGTACCTCTCGCCCCCCACTTCCATCCCGAAGGAAGGCCCAAGCCCCTAAGAAGGGCGAGGACCAATGAGCCGCATGGTACTCAAGTGGGGCACCACTCCACCTGAGCCGGGAGCACCGCAATCGGTTTCCCTTTCGGGAGTGGGAGCTGCTCTTGAGCACTTCCTTGGATGGCCCCTCCGGCACCAGCCAAGTCCATGCTCACTCCCACCCAAGGCCCCTTGGTCCCAGTCTCAACCTCAAGTCGGTTTGGGAGCTCCACTGGAGAGTCCCTTCAAAACTGGTTCCTGGACCTCACTATCCCTACTATACTTTTGGAACCCCCCTGCAGCCCCCCCCCCCTGGGGGACGCACGCTTTGGGCTTTCACCCCTTGACCCGTATTAGTATTTGGACTTAGTCTCTGGCTCGATCTCGGATCCGATTTCGGATCCGACTTCGGATTCGGTCTCGGACTCGATCGCGGACTCGATCTTGGACCCGATCTCGGACCCGACCTCGGACTCGATTTCGGACTCGGTCTCGGACCCGATTTCGGATCTCGGACTCCGTCTCGAACTCGGTCTCGAACTCGGACTCGAACTCGGTCCCCGAGTCGGTCTCGGACTCGATTCCGGACTCTATCTCGAACTCGGTCCCCGAGTCGGTCTCGGACTCGATTCCGGACTCTATCTCGAACTCGGTCCTAGAGTCGGTCTTGGACTCGATCTTTAACTTGGTCCCATCCGATGAACTCTTTGTCATTTTGGTCATGCTTTCAGGGTTCCTTTAGCCTACGACACCTCGGCGAGTTGGTTCCTTACAACTCCACCACCCATAGAAGAAGTTCGATGCCCACATCGAACGTCTCTTTTTTATCCTACGACTTGTTGACCATGTCTCCGGGGGCATCCCCCCACTTAGCGGTGTGCCTAAGTCAGCCTCCCCGGCCAAGAGCTCATGACAACGGAATATAGGTGTCCCTATACTCCTTACCTCACCACGCCCTAGTATGGGGTCGGGACTTGAACCCAGCCTTGCTTTACTAGGGGGTTGGGACTCGAACCCAACCTCCGTAGAATACGTCTACAGATTCGACATCCCCGCAGGGAGTCGGGCGTAGCTCCCTACACCTGGTCGACCTAGTTAACCCATGCTAATTAGCTTACCTTCGGCGCGCCTTCGGGTCCCAACACATGCCACTTGCTCAACTTTGCAAATTGATATTTTTAATTGAACTTTGCATAAGTACATAGAGTTCTGCCTTGCAGAAATTCCTCCACTAGATCTCGCGCGTTCGCTAGGTTCTCCTCCGGTTCCCATGTTGCTTCGCAGTGTGGAAATCCTTTCCATTTCACATGGAACTCTCTCACCTCGCGTCCTTGTCGCTTGCTCTTGCGCGCATTGAGGATGGCCTCGACTTCGTATTCCTCTTCCCCTTGGATAACCTCGGGTAAAGGTCTTACTTGGTCCTTGCGAAGCGGATCCTCAAAGTACGGCTTGAGTAAGTTCACGTGGAACACTGGGTGCATCTTCCCCATCTCTCGAGGAAGTCGGAGTCGGTAAGCCACTTTACCGATTCGTGCCTCAATCTCGTAAGGCCCCGCGAACCTGCTTAAGGAACTCAAGATCAATTCATTTATAGGAATACATGCATTTTTACCTTTGGGTCAACTTTCGGCTGATCCCACTTGGTAGCCTGAGGTTCTTGGTGTTCAGCCACACCTTCTCCCCAGCTTGGAACTCCACATCCCGACACTTTTGGTTCGCGTACTTAGTTTGCCTTTGTTGAGCCCGTTCCAAGGAATCCCTCACTAGATTCCAAATGTTGAGTATTTCCGCCATGAATGCCTCCACTGCGGGTAACTCTCCATGATACTCGGCCATGCCGAGTTCCACAGGACCTTCAATAGCTCGCCCATTGATGACTTCCCATGGACTCACCCCGATGCTCGAATGTGGTGAGTTGTTATAACACATTTCCGCAAGTCCCAAATGACTTACCCAGTCGGTCTGGTCTCCCGAGACATAGCATCGCAAATAATCCTCCAGCTGCCTATTCACCCTTTCCGTTTGTCCGTCTGTCAAGAAGTGTTAGTGCCATCAATCTTGACTTAATACCCATTACCTGTCTGTGGGTGATAGGCTGTGCTGAATTTCAACTTGGTGCGATACTGTTCCAGGAGTGTCCTCCAGAACCTACTAGTGAAGATCTTATCTCGATCTGAGATAATCTCTTCCGGCCTTCCCCGCACTCGAACCACTTGTTCGAAGAACAGCTTCGCCACACCTTCCGCATCCACGTCCGTTGTGGTGGGTATGAAATGTGCCATCTTTGAAAATCGGTCCACCACCACGAATATCGCATCGAACCCCTCGCTTGGGGGTAGTCCCGTGATGAAGTCCATCGTGAGACATTTCCACGGACGATCTGGAATGGGGATGCTCTGCAACAAGCCCCCACTAGCCTTCGTCACGGCTTTGACTTGCTGACATGTTGGACATGTCTTTACATAGTCTTGGACGTCCTTAGCCATATCTGGCCAATGGTACTTCCTCTTGAGTAAGCCCATTGTCTTGGGCACTCCGCCGTGTCCCGCAAGAGGTCCGTCATGACACTCTTCTAAGGCTACCTTCCTTAGTCCCCCTTCTGGAACATACACCCTCGTTTGCTTGTAATAAATGAGTCCGTTGCGTTCCGCATAGCCCGTTTTCTCTTCCTTTGGCAGCTCACCTCTCTGGTGAGCTTCCCGCGCCTCCAGATTCCTCAACAACACTTCTTGTGCTAGACCATCATTCTCATATGCTGTCCGCACATCGTCCCTGAAGGTTGCTGTTGCGCTGGAGATCGCCAACCTCAAGCTCGCTTTTCGACTTAGCGCATCTGCCACGATGTTGCTCTTCCCAGGCTTGTACAGAATCTCGCAATCAAACTCGGCCAAGGCATTGGCCCACCGACCTTGTTTCCCTCTCAGGTCGGGTTGTGACAAGAAGTGTTTCGTTGCCACATTGTCCGTGTAAACCTTGAAGTGTCTCCCAAGGTAGTGTCGCCACTCCTTGAGCGCCTTGACCACCGCAAACAATTCCTTCTCGTGGGCAGGCCACTTCCGTTGAGCCTTGTCCAGCTTCTTCGAGAAGAACGCTACTGGATGGTTGTCTTGCTTCAAAACTGCGCCCAACGCAAAGTCCGAAGCATCCGTGTCTACCTCAAAGTCCTTACCAAAGTCTGGTAATGCCAACACCGGAGCCTTCCTCAACTTCCCTTTGAGGTGGACGAATGCCGCCTCGCATTCCGCTGTCCATACCATCTTCCCTTTTCCCGTTTGGTCCGTTAAGGGCAGGGCTGCTCTCGAATAGTGTCTGATGAACTTTCGATAGTAGTTGCATAGCCCCAAGAATGCCCTTAACTCATGTACATTCGATGGTCGCTCCCATTCCTGGATCGCTTGGACCTTCTCTGGGTCCACCTTGAGCCCGTCCTGGCCCACCACATGCCCGAGAAACTTTACCTCTTGTTGAGCAAAGTCACATTTGCTCTCTTTAGCATACAGTTTATGTTCCCTTAGTTTCTCAAACACCTTCGCCAAGTGTTCGGCATGCTCCTCTAGCGTCTCGCTATAGATCAGGATGTCGTCAATATAGACGACCACGAAGTGATCCAGATAGGGTACAAAGATGTGGTTCATCAACGCCGAAAACGTTGCCGGCGCATTGCACAGCCTAAAGGGCATCACCAAAAACTCAAAGCTCCCATACCTCGTTCGACAGGTTGTCTTCTCGACATCTTCCTCAGCTACCCTGATCTGGTAGTATCCGGACCTTAGGTCAATCCTCGAGAAGTATTTTGCCTTTCCCAACCTATCGAACAGGTCCTCAATCCTTGGCAAAGGGTACTTGTTCTTCTTGGTATACTTGTTGAGCAACCTGTAATCTATGCACATGCGCATAGATCCATCTTTCTTTTTCACAAATAATACCGGCGCCCCATACGGCGACTTGCTCAACCTAACATACCCTTTGCCCACCAACTCCTCTAGTTGGCACTTGAGCTCCTTGAGTTCTTTTTCGTTCAAACGATAGGGGGGGCGAATCACCGCCTTAGCACCCTCGACCAGCTCAATTTTATGTTCTATCGGTCGTGCGGGGGGTAACCCCGCCGGTAGCTCCTCCGGCATGGTATCCTGGAATTGGTCCAACACCCGCTGGATCACTAAAGGTACTTCTTCCGTTCTTGTCTTTTTGTCACTCTTCACCGAGAGTAAGCACAAAAAGGCTGCCTTAGTTCCTTTAGTGAGTTGTCCTCTCGTGGACACCAGGTTTAAGCAAGATTCTTTGGCCTTGCTTTGCCCTACCTTTAGATCCTGGGCCTCCACCCTAGATCTTCTTCCTTGGGCATTCGCCAGTACCACAAGGTTCCTACCTTGTCCATGCAGGGCTACCACGAACCGATTGAACCAATCCATTCCGAAGATCACGTCAAATCCCGCCATGTCCAACACGGTGAAGTCCATGTCTACTTTCCATGTCCCTACTTCGACTCTCGCTTGTCGAAGTACCTCATCGGTGCTTTGGCTACCTTGACCAAACTCTATAGTCCTTGGTTCGCCTAGCCGCTGCACCGTTAGTCCGGCTTGCCGGACTATGTCTGCAGCCACAAAATTATCCGAAGCACCCGTGTCAATAAGGATTTTAACAAAGCTACCTCCGAGCTTCCCTCGGAGGGCTAGTAGATGTCGCGAACGACTCTCTACCAAAGTTGCTCGTGTAATGAGTAACTTTGAGTTAGGGACTGGATCACATACCTCATTTTGGACTTCACCCGACTTGATGGCCATATTGGCTCTGGCCTTCTTCGGGTAGGGACATTCCCTCGAAAAGTGTCCCGCTTCACCGCAGTTGTAGCATACGTTGTTTCCCACGCTGCTATACGACTTGACCTTCTTATCCGTGGGTTTGTCTCTTTTCGCTTGACTCCCCCACGTACTTGCTCGCTGGCCACCGGATTTGCCTTTCCGGAACCCCGAGGACTCATTCTTAGAGAAACTCTTCTTGAATTTCCCCCTGCTATAAGCTCCCCTTGGTTTGGCCCCTTTGCTAAACGTGGATCCCGACCCCGTCGTGTTCCCCTTTCGCAGGTTATCGTTGAAATGCACCTTGATGGCCGCATCCAACACTTCCTTGTAGTTGGTCGGGTTCCAGCGCATCACCTCACCGCGAGCCCAGGTTTGCAAACTTGATATGAAAGCATGGAACGCATCCATATCCCCCATGTCCGTGACAAGTATCCTCTTTGCCATGAACCCATTCACATATTCCTGGATGGTTCCAGTCTGCTTCAGCCTACTCAGTTCATCCCTCAGATGCAGAGTGGCATTCGGAGGAACATATGTTGCGCGGATCCTCGCCTTCATCATGTCCCAAGTGACCACCGGTCCTTCGTTGGCCTCCGTTGTTCTCCACCAAGACTTGGCATTATCTGCCAAGTATGGTTTTGCACATGGGACCTTCTCCGAGCTCGGTAACCGCAACGCTCGGAAGTAGTCCTCCATATCGTAAAACCAATCCTCCACCACCTTATAGTCATTCACTCCCTTGAAGACCGGTGGGGGCTTTGGTTTGTACTTGGGAACTGCCTGAGGGACTGATTCCACTTCAGTCTGTTCGACCTTGTCTGGTTTTGCCTCAGTCCCTGCCGAAGGGTCCACACCTTCTGCGCTGCCAGCATCCGCAGTCTTTCACCTTTTCTTCCGCTTCTCATCACGCTTTAGCTTGCGTACGAGAGTCTCCAGCAGGGCATTGGTCTGCGCCAATTGACCTTCTAGAACGTCCAATCGAGCCTTGGACGACCGAACCTCGCCACCGGACTCCTGTTTGGAAGTTTCCTCACTAGAGTCCTCCTCATGTAAGGATTCCTCATCCATAGCCTCTTGTTCGACCGGAGGCTCCAGCTCTGGCGGAGCTTTCGTCTCCACCTGGGTTCGCTTACGTCCTGCCCTTGCCATCTCCCAGCAATCCGCCTCTATCCTTCGCTAGAACTGAGGAAAAGGCTCCGATACCAAATTGTAAGCCACAAATTTTTCCTTTCCAATTTGCCAGCTTACCTTGTCTATCCGTCCAACACTGCCTTGGCTTTTGCTAGGTTCCCTTGCCAAGGTTCTCGCCTATGGTACCAGCTCCTACTTGGTTTCAGCTACTCACTGCACGAGCAACGGAGTGTTAGCCATCCTTCCACGGATTCCCAAATCACTCCCAATCCCCCTCCCCGGGTTAGACTGGACTAAGGTTCGGCTACACTCCCCGCAAGCACAAGCAGCCAAGCACACCAAGCTTCCAGGTTCCTAACATCCCTTGGTACCACAAGACTTGATCATGGGACCCTCTAAATCCCAAGTCTTGAGTGCAACACTTGCTTCGGGACGTCGGGGCGAAACACCGTGGCCTAGCGGCCCGGTATGGGTACCTCTCGCCCCCCACTTCCATCCCGAAGGAAGGCCCAAGCCCCTAAGAAGGGCGAGGACCAATGAGCCGCATGGTACTCAAGTGGGGCACCACTCCACCTGAGCCGGGAGCACCGCAATCGGTTTCCCTTTCGGGAGTGGGAGCTGCTCTTGAGCACTTCCTTGGATGGCCCCTCCGGCACCAGCCAAGTCCATGCTCACTCCCACCCAAGGCCCCTTGGTCCCAGTCTCAACCTCAAGTCGGTTTGGGAGCTCCACTGGAGAGTCCCTTCAAAACTGGTTCCTGGACCTCACTATCCCTACTATACTTTTGGAACCCCCTGCAGCCCCCCCCCCCCTGGGGGACGCACGCTTTGGGCTTTCACCCCTTGACCCGTATTAGTATTTGGACTTAGTCTCTGGCTCGATCTCGGATCCGATTTCGGATCCGACTTCGGATTCGGTCTCGGACTCGATCGCGGACTCGATCTCGGACCCGATCTCGGGCCCGACCTCGGACTCGATTTCGGACTCGGTCTCGGACCCGATTTTGGATCTCGGACTCCGTCTCGAACTCGGTCTCGAACTCGGACTCGAACTCGGTCCCCGAGTCGGTCTCGGACTCGATTCCGGACTCTATGTCGAACTCGGTCCTAGAGTCGGTCTTGGACTCGATCTTTAACTTGGTCCCATCCGATGAACTCTTTGTCATTTTGGTCATGCTTTCGGGGTTCCTTTAGCCTACGACACCTCGGCGAGTTGGTTCCTTACAGGAATGAGTTCGAGAATTCAAAAATAACACACGCTTGAACGTCACATCAAATCCTCTGACAAACCAGATCTTATGATTCCTCTGACAAATTTCAAACTGAGTAGCTTCTAGACTTTGCTGTCGGACGTTGAACTTTGTCACATCATGTCCTTGCCTCGATCCAGCTGTGCCATGTCAGTGATTCGAACTTTGCCATGCCATGTCAGCGATCCGCGCCAAGATTATTCGCCGTGTAAAGGAATAATTATGCTGTGTGTGTACGTCCATTTATGGCAATATAAGGCCACACGCCATTCAAAGAATAATGCTAGTCGAGCATTTTTTGGTGCATTTTTGGGTTCAAAATTGCATGAGCCCACACGCTATAAAGTTTACCTGTACCAAAAATAGAAACAGCTTTATTTACTTGGGAATTTAAGTGGTTGAGGCATTTTTAAACTTACAAACACATGCCCTACTTACATTCCTTTGGTTGCTTAAAATTCAAAAATATTATAAACCTTTCTTTTTGCATTTTCAATGTTTTCAATTATGGTTTTTGATTTTCGCAGGACCAGCCTAGTAATCTATTTGCATCCTGTCATGTTTATAGCTAGCTTTCATTTGTCCCCTTCGCTAGCTTGAGATACATCTGCTCGGCATCTGCCTCTTACAGCATTTGCCCAGAAAGGGCATCTTTCTTCACGCAGCATTGGCCACATGTTTAGGGTTTAGGGTTTAGGGTTTAGCAATTCAGTAGCTTGATAAACATGCAAATACAGAACTTGATGCAAAATCCTTTGATATGTCACAATGCCCCTAGGACCATAAACACATTTCAATAGAGAGGGTCCTTTCATTTCATAACTCCTTACGTAGATCTTGGTGAAACCAGAGTTAGTTAGTTTCTTGTGATCCCGCATCTGATTGTGATGTCCCTTTGTAGTGTTGATGGAAAGATCAATGCACACCAAACTGTAAAATCTTGGAGCAAAATAACGGTCGGATCTATGGCAAATGCCCCTGAAACATTGTAAGGCTCGTGTGGTCTCATGTGGTGTCCGATTGAGATGCTTCTTTGCAGGGTCATCAAGAAAGACATTGTATACCATTCTATAAAATCTAGTTGCGATCTAACGGTTGGATCTCCAGAAAACTCAAAAAAATCCGTGCGTGTCAAAATATTCTAGGAATATACTCCTATGTGCCCTTGAAAATGGCATGCGGCCCCACGCCATTCAAGAGATAACGCCAGATGATGCCGAGCATTTTTTGGTGCATATTTTGGGATCAAAATTGCATGAGCCCACACGCTTGAACGTCACATCAAATCCTCTGACAAACCAGATCTTATAATTCCTCTGACAAATTTCAAACTGAGTAGCTTCTAGACTTTGCTGTCGGACATTGAACTTTGTGACATCATGTCCTTGCCTCAATCCAGCTGTGCCATATCAGTGATTCGAACTTTGCCATGCCATGTCAGCGATCCGCGCCAAGATTATTCGCCGTGTAACTGCTCGGCATCTGCCTCTTACAGCATTTGCCCAGAAAGGGCATCTTTCTTCACGCAGCATTTGCCACATGTTTAGGGTTTAGGGTTTAGCAATTCAGTAGCTTGATAAACATGCAAATACAGAACTTGATGCAAAATCCTTTGATATGTCACAATGCCCCTAGGACCATAAACACATTTCAATAGAGAGGGTCCTTTCATTTCATAACTCCTTACGTAGATCTTGGTGAAACTGTTAGGGCGTGGCCACCGAGAGAGCGAGAGAGAGAGAGGGAATATTCTGGTCCTCAGAATATTCCCCATCTTCCTTGTATAAAACCCTTGCCTCACAAGGGCGAGGGGGGGCATTTTTGCAGAGAGCAGTGAAGCATTTCTCATGTTTGAGCGAGCGTTGGGGGAGGCGCCCCTCCTTCCCCCAACAAATGGTGAACCCGGCGTGACGCGCAGGACTTTCTGAAGCGTCATTTCTCTCTTTTCTTTTGGCCGCAGAGTTTGGGAAGGAATTCCTTGTTCATTTTGCGGTGGTTTTCTTTGATCTTGAGTGTGTTGGATAGGTCTGGAGCTCCTCTTTCCAGCAAGGTATGGCACTCATCAAGCCGTGCAGTATTTGAAGAGATACAACGTTTCTTGGCTCGGTCGGATGAGCATTTTGGGGTTTTCACTTTCTCGCTTGGATCCTCGGCCGAATTTCTCACCAAATCTAGTGCCAAGAACTACCACTACTCATAGATCTAGGCCAAATCTACAAGCCCAAATGCACTAGAGAATTGACGGCATGCAAAAGGATTTTCTTCTCCGGCTAGATTGGGTTATCTTTGTGGTAGGAATTCATGCTCCTCTAGGCTTGGTTTTGGATGCCGTTTATTTCTAGAGGTGCTCCTGGTCCTAGGCTTTCGAGAAGTACCAACGGCGCCTTAGTGTCGATCTACATCATGGACATGCACATGTTTTTCCATAATGTTGGCGTTCTGGGCTACCTCTTCGTGGATTTCAGGGAATATTGAGGCAGTTTCTTCCCAAATTCTTGCGATATAAGGTAGATGAAAATGGAGAAGGATCGAGACTAGAGGACTCATTTTTCTCTTTTGGGTTAAACTTTGTTGGGGGTTCCTTGGGAACGAAGCAATCTTCAAGGAACAAGTAACCGTAGGAACAGGAACAGGAGGAGCAGGAACAAGAGTTGGCGTAGAAACAGGGACAATAGGAATAGGCACAGGGATAGGAGTTGGTGTTGGAGCAAGCGTAGGAGTAGGAGCAAGAGTAGGGGTTACCGGTTACAGGTTACAGGTCCCCGGTTATCGGCTACCAGCTACTCCTGCGGCTACTCCAGTGGCTGCTCCAGCGACTACCCCGGTTACCGGCTACCGGCTACCCCAGTGGCTACTCCAGCGGCTACTCTAGTGGCTCCTCCAGCGGCTACTCCAGTGGCTACTTTGGCGGTCGGGTCAAAGGCATTTTGAGCAACTTGAGCACTAGCCTACAGTCTTCTTGCTCCTGTCAACCCAGTTGCCTTGACCGGGCATTTGCAGTGTTCAGGGTATTTGATGCCGGTACAAACTAGACGTACGACGAATTGGCACCCTTTCACCATACCTCAAGGCCCTAAGGTACGGAGTAAACTTTTCAACATCCAAAGGCAGCTTAAGTACGACACTGCACCTTCTCGGGCCGAGTCCTCTTCCTCCTCGACAGATTCCAGTGACTTAGATCTACGAGCTATGGCGAAGCCACCCTTAGCTCGACCTCAGCTCCATGTTCTGCAGAAGGGGAGTGATCTGCCAGTCTTTTCAGGTGTTGGAATAGTCTCTCCAACATCGCATATTAGTCGCTTTGATTACTACTGCACCACAAACATGATCGTCGACGATGATCGTATGTGCCGCGACTTCCTGCAGTCTCTCGAAGGCAAAGCAGCAACTTGGGCAGATTCTCTCCTCCCAGAGGACCGGACAGACTTCCAGACACTACTTGCTTCTTTCAGAGAACGCTTCGTTGAAGAAAAACCCACAAATCGGCTACTTGTCGACCTTTTTTGGTTCCGACAGGGTGCTCATGAGACTGTTCCTGACTACATCACACGCTTTCGAGCTTACTGAAAGCAGTGTTGGGATCGCAGAGTAGTCCAAGATGAGCAACAGGGGATCACAGCATTCACAGCAGGTCTGCATGGGAACTTGCAGAGGAAACTTCTTAAGAAGACTTTCAGGTCTTGCCGTGAGGCATTTTCGTTTGCCACAAAGCTGGAAAGAGAGCTTCTGGTCGACTTGGGGATTGCTAGAGTTGATTTTGACCAAGCCATCATCCCGTCAGAGTCACCTTGTGCCACTATTCGCCCGTCCACATTAAAGCCTGTTGCTGTTGAGCATACACCTCCGGCTCTTGAGAACTTTGCCAATGAGATGCGGCAGTTGAAGGAGATCATTCTTCAACAGCAATCACACCATGACAAACTGCTCCAGGAGCTGGTGGAGTCCGGGAAAGAGGCCGCTACAGCTCGGGAACACAGATTTAAGTCCCGTTGGTGCACTCACTGCGAGACGAACACACACAACACACAGCGCTGCTTCAAGCTTCACCCAGAGCTTTGGCCTCCATCTTCTCAACGTGTCCAACAACATCCCTTTGCTGATAACTCCACACAGCCTCAGGGTCCAGAGACATACCAAGAGCAGTTGGAGCGACAAGCAATTGAGGCAGCCCCTTCGTCAAGCAAAGGCAAGGCACCAGTCTCATTAGTCAACACGATTTTGGTAGCCGAGGAACTTTATAGGCAACAACAGCAAACCGCAGCCACTCGAGCCCAAGCGAAGAAGAAGGTAGCCACTGAGCCTACCATAGATCCCCCAGCGCCAGTTGAGAGCGACTCTCCGTTGGCCTCAGGCCCAGTGACACAGAGGGTGGCTTGTAAACTCCCCTTCAAGTCACTCCTCTCTTCTCCTCCTGAGATCTCACCAGCAGCTACTCCTGTTCCGGAGCCGGTTCTTCAACAGCTGGTTAACACTCCCGTCACCTTTTCGCTCCGAGATATGTTGTGCCTTGTCCCGGGATTCGGCCAGAATTTGGAGAAGTTTGCACGGTCAGGAACACCAGAGAGCACTCTCAAGAGGACTCCTCAAGAGGTGCACATTGTCGATATGACAAGATATGGAGGAGATCCTGGTCCGTTCTTCGTCCTGGTGCAGATCGGTACTTCCTCTTGTAGGATGGATGCTTTGGTTGACTCCGGTTCTGGAAGCAACATTATCTCTCTTGAAGCTGCCCTTTCAGCACAGCTACAAATCACTGAGAGTTCCCCCATCGTGCTCAAAACCTTTGCCAACCACACCATTCCTTCGGCAGGAATTTGCTGTGGTGTCAAGGTCTCAGTGCAGGGTGTTATTTCTGAGGTAGATTTCCTCGTGGTTGACTACCAACGTCTTGGAACGTCCTCTTTGAAGGACTCTATCATCCTTGGCCGCTCATGGCAAGTCACAGCCCGTTGCACCATTGATAGTGCACAAGGCAAGTTGGAAATTAGCGATGGAACCCATAGTGCCACCTTTCTCAACAACCACGGCAGAGCTCTTTCTCAGCAAGCCCAGCAAGCTCGGACTAAGATGGCCTCCACACCATACTTTCCTCCCGACCTCACAGAGGTTTTTCCTGAGTTGGTAGGGGCGTCAACCATCTATATGGCGGAAGCTTTCTCATGCAATGCGATTGACGCGGTTGGAGGTGAGTCAGGTAGCCCGAGTCATCTCTCTGCTTCACTCTCTTTATTTGCGAGTAAGGCCGAGCCTTTAGCCACGCCCTCTTTATTTGATGGCGGGGCTTATAGAGTACGGGCTGCTACATCCAGCTTTCCCGAGTGTTTCTCGATAGAGGAAGAGCTTCTCGACTCGTTTCTTGCATGGGACCGACTCTCTCTTATCGAGCTTGATGACACAGTCACCCCAGACCGAGTCCATCTTTCACAGGACACAGTTGAACTCAATTCTCCTCAGCAACTCCCTGAGGTGTTACACAGCCAGCATCTTCCTACTAAAATCACGGTATCTGACGACTTCGAGCATATTTTGTCATGCTGTTTTTTGGAGACGGAAGATGACAGCCAGTCACACAATTGGCAGGAAGAATCAAGCAAATCGGACGTGCTGCATGCGAGTTATAGCTCTTTGAGTTCTGAATTTCCTACCGTGGAGCCCCCGGTACAGATCCAAGGGTATTACACTGAAACTTTAGCACCAGACTTGGACTGGGCTTTGGTGGAGGATCTCCCTTCGCTTGCGGAGTACCTGGCTGCAGTCCTTGCATTGGACATCGAGCGCTCAGAGCATCAGAAGCAAAGAGAACAACAAACAAAGACTCCGGATCCAACAGCAACGTTCTTATTAGACTCACCAGAGACAGTCTTGCCGGATGTGGTGTCCCCAGCATCTTTATTTGAGGAAGAGGACACTCCTATGATTACAGCTTATTTTGACGGTGCTTTCTGCCCCAAAAACCAGGTTGCCGGCATTGGAGTTTGGATGATTGATCCTGCAGAGAACAAAGTAGCCGACCTCTCTATCACTTTGCCAGCAACATCAGCTAATGAAGCAGAGTACTTGGCGGCCATCAGTGCCATGAAGCTGGCCACAGATCTCAAATTTAGGCGAGTCCATTTCGTTGGAGATACGCAACTCATCATACGCCAACTTACTGGGGAATACCAAGTCCGCAAAGAGAACCTGAAAGAGCTATGGCAGCGGGCGGTCAACCTAAAGGATGAGTTCTCTGAGGTGTCTTTTCAAAGTGTCCCCCGTGAAGAAAACTTTTGGGCAGACAGGTTATCACACCAAGCAATCACCACGATGCGAGAAGCTAAAGGCACTCCCTGCTCTTCGGTTTCCAGGGTCAGGGAAGAATCAAAGATAGAGCCTCCTGAAACCAAGGTTTCTCCAGACTCCAGGGTTCATGCCGTTTTTCTAGGTGATGACAAGGACCCGGTCTTTATTGCCACATCGCTTGCTCCAACAAACGCAGCAAAGCTCTTGGATCTCCTTCACTGTTTCAAGGACGTGTTTGCTTGGGACTACAGCCAGCTCCCAGGAGTTCCCATGGACACAATCATGCACAGTTTTGTGCTTTCAGAGTCAGCCAAACCAGTCTGTAAAAAAATGCGGCGTTTCAGCCCGGCAGCTCACTCAGAGATGAAGTTGGAGATCGAGCGACTTCTGGCAGCCGGCTTTATTTACCCTTTGGAGAGCTCAGAGTGGGTGGCCAATCTCGTCCCTGCACGCAAGGCAAATGGAAAACTCCACCTCTGCATTGATTTTCGAGACTTGAACAAGGCAACTGCTAAAGATCACTTTCCAACTCCGTTTATCGATGCGATTGTGGATGAGATGGCTGGCCACCGATACTACTCTTTCATGGATGGCTTTTCAGGGTACAACCAGATCTTCATTCATCCAGATCTTACGGCCTTCCAGACACCTTGGGGCATCTTTGCTTTCAATGTCCTCCCATTCGGCTTGTGTAACGCCGGAGCTACTTTTCAGCGCTTTATGACCCACACCTTTCACGACTTGATTGGAGGCGCCTTGAGGGTGTATATGGATGATCTGTGCACGACCTCGGACTCCTTTGAGGATCACCTCATGCACTTGGAACAGATTTTCACTCGCTGCCGACACCACAGGTTTTCATTGAACCCGGCAAAGTGTAAATTCGGGGTAACCGAAGGCCGGTTACTGGGCTTTGATGTCTCTCAGGATGGGATCAAACCCCAGGTAGCCAAGGCTCAGGAGATTCTGGATCGGAACCCACCAACCAACTTGAAGCAGCTTCGCAGTTTCCTTGGGCAAACGGGTTTCTTTCGCCGTTTCATCCACAACTATGCTGCACGTTCACGGCCTCTGGTAGCTTTGCTACAACACAATGTTCCATTTATCTGGGGTGAGTCCCAACAACAAGCCTTTGAATCACTACAGCAGTCACTCCGCACGGCCCCGGTACTCCAACCACCAGAACGACAACTTCCTTTTGACATTTACATCACAACGGGTACAGAGGCTTTTGGAGTATGCCTTTGCCAATGTTCACAGCTTGGCAAGCCACCACATGCAACATATTATGCCTCACATTCGTTCAAGGAGACTGAAAAGAAATATGTGGATGCGGAAAAAGAAGCAGTGGCTGTTGTTTACACCTTGGAGCGATTCCGTCACTTTCTCGCTGGAGCCCGTATCCATTTCCACGTCTATTTTAATGTGCTGACCTTTCTTTTACAGCGACCGGTTCACAGTCCTCGTACTTTATCTTGGATTGTGACCATCCAAGAGTTCCAACCAACTTTTCACATGCGGCGGAAGCGTGTGATAGATCCGAGCGAGTTCCTGGTTGCTGAGGCTACCTCCTTTGTGGTCCCAGCAGCATTACAGGAAGTTGCGGTGTACCTGGATTCAGGTCAGTTCCCAGCAGGTTCCTCATCAGTACAACAAAAGGCTTTGGAGATCCGAGCACGGGGGTTTTGCCTTCTTGATGGACACCTTTACAGGAGGACTTCTCAGGAAGTTTTGTTGCGGTGTGTGGGGGAGCACGAGGTCCCTGAGCTCCTTCGCGCTTTCCACTCTTGTGCGGGGCATTTCTCGGGACGGGTTACAGCACAACTCCTCTTGCGCCATGGCTACTTTTGGCCTCGGATTCACCAGGACAGCTTGGCCTATGCCAAGGCATGCGAGCAGTGCCAACGGTTCAACCCCCGGAGCCATGTTCCACGTCTTCCTTTTCAGCTCATCACTTCTCCAGGTCCCTTTTTCCAGTGGGGACTTGACTTCGTTGGCCCGATCAACCCACCGAGCTCAAAAGGACAGCGATACATCATCGTGGCGACGGACTATTTCACAAAATGGGTCGAGGCCACCCCTTTGCGGCAGGCAGATCAGCAGTCTACAGCAAAGTTTGTCTACGAGTACATCATTTGCCGATTTGGAGTTCCTGCTGTTTTGGTTTCCGATCGTGGCAGCGGCTTCTTTGGACAGGTGATGCAGCATCTTCTCCAGCAACTGCAGGTCAAGCACGTGAAAAGCAGCAGCTATTATCCGGAGTGCAATGGCCAGGCAGAGTCCAGCAACAAAATGTTAAAGACAGTCATCTCAAAGCTTGTGGAGGATCACCCAAGGCGTTGGCACGAGCACTTGGTTACGGCGTTGTGGGCCTTTCGGACGTCCTTCAAGACATCCATCTCTGCAACCCCATTCTCCCTTGTCTATGGGACAGAGGCCGTGCTCCCAATGGAGATCCAGGTGCCATCACTCTCACTTTCACTTCGATACGCAGCAGCGATGCAGCTTAGCGATGAGGACAAGCTTCATGCACGTGACTTGGAGGTTCTTGCCTTGGAAGAACAGCGACAATCCACAACTGAACATCTCCTTCGAGGCAAGCAGAAGATCAAGTCAGTCATCGATCACCAGCGGTCTGCTGAACCATTCGAGGATGGCAATCTCGTTCTACTCAACAAGTTCACGCCACCTTCGAAGTTCTCCCCTCGCTGGACCGGTCCCTACTTTGTCCAGCGACACATTGGAGGTGGAGCATACGTGCTAGTTGATGCTGAGGGACGTGAGCTCCCACATGCTCACAACCACTCTCATCTCAAACGCTTCATCCGGTGAGGCGTTCCTCTTCTCTTCTTTTTCTTTTTCTTTCTCTTCCTTTCTTTCACTTTACTTTCGTGGCTACTTTTCTTACTTTCAGAGGATGTTTCTCCATTGGACAATGGCCCATGCCTTGGATTTTGTGCTCAGGCTGCATTGCCGTTTGTATGGAGGTTCCTCGCTTGGCTCGGTCTATGTTCCAGGTTCTTTGGCCCTTCCTTTATCATTACTATACCCTGCACATCTCCCACACTCATTCCATATCATCTACACTCACAGTTCCATCACCAATCACTTCCAACAGCATTGCCCGCACTTATCTCTAGATGCCCATCTTGCATCTTTCATTCTTTCACCATCATTCCCATCTCCATTTGAGGTCACATTTACACCATACCACGGACGCACATACATGCACCAGCAGCACAAGACACCACCTCATTTTGACGTGCCATGTCCAAGATGTCCTTACGACCATTTGCAGAAAACGCACTAGCTTTTCTGGAGCGACTTTCTTCCAACCAGGTGAACCTGTTCACTTAAGGCACCTAGGTGGATCTTTAGGCAAGGCCACAGAAGCCGAAGCCACTTTCTTCTGCTCCAGCACTCAGTGGACACATGCCACCTCTCTTTACCGGCAACCCAGTGACTATGCTGTCCTTTTCAGCTGCTGACTTCTTCAGTCCGACACATCAGACTAGCCACCTTCTCAGAGAGCCACCACCATCTCAGCACTCCACCATGGAGCTAGCGCAGGAGTAGGAGCGAGAGCAGGTGGTTACCAATTACTGGTTACAGGTACCCAGCTACTGGTTATCGGTTACCGGCTACTCTGAGTGGTCAGTGTTTACTCTATGGGCTAACGGTTATCAATGGCTACCACTTCCGAGTGCCACCACCATCTCGGCGCTCCACCATATCACTCCATCTTTCATCATTTCCACACTTACCACCCTTGGGCAACGCATCCCCTCTTCTACCTCTCTTTCTTTCTCGATTTCGGCCAATCCTTGGAGCATACCGGAAGTCATCAAGAGGTTGCATTTGCATATTACACTTTCCTGAGCTGAAATCCAGGTACGGGTTAAGTTCTTTGGGTACTCATGTTCTTTTTCCTCTATTTTCCTCCTCTTTTCACACTTTTTCTACACTTTTCTTCAACTTCAGGGTCCAGTTTGACTACAGGGTTTCCCACCGGGTTTTCTCCCTGTCTCCAAACTTCTCACCTACCTTTTTTTCTTTTCCACTCTGTTTTCTAGAGTTTCTACTATTTCACGCAGTTACCAGCACTTGGCATCAGTAGCAAACGTACACTCTACACTCTTCGGAGGGTTCTCGCGCGTCTGGAGCCAGCGCGATCCACCATGGTCGCATGTTAGGGCGTGGCCACCGAGAGAGCGAGAGAGAGAGAGGGAATATTCTGGTCCTCAGAATATTCCCCATCTTCCTTGTATAAAACCCTTGCCTCACAAGGGTGAGGGGGGGCATTTTTGCAGAGAGCAGTGAAGCACTTCTCATGTTTGAGCGAGCGTTGGGGGAGGCACCCCTCCTTCCCCCAACAAAACCAGAGTTAGTGAAGTTGGTTTCTTGTGATCCCGCATCTGATTGTGATGTCCCTTTGCAGTGTCGATGGAAAGGTCAATGCACACCAAACTGTAAAATCTTGGAGCAAAATAACGGTCGGATCGATGGCAAATGCCCCTGAAACATTGTAAGGCTCGTGTGGTCTCATGTGGTGTCCGATCGAGATGCTTCTTTGCAGGGTCATCAAGAAGGACATTGTATACCATTCTTTATTTAGCTGAACATCTGGCATTTTTGGAAATACAAGATGCTTTGGAATATCCAATCATGTATGGTATAAATATAGCGAGGGTAGTAAATGATATCCCAATCATGATCTTTCTTTTGGATTTCGCCTGCATGCAGTCCGAGGAATGATGACGTTGCGGATTTCTTTTGGATTTCACGTGCATGCATGCGCGCGGCGATCCAGAAATTAATGGTGGCACCCAAGTCTGAGGAATGATGACGTTGCGGGATTACCAACCGTCGTGACATTTCGCGCGTGTGAGGTTAGGTTTTGCATTTTGCTTCGTACTCGCGCTTGCACACTCACGCTCGCATCGCGCTCGCACACTCGCACTCGCATCGCGCTCCCACTCACGATCACGCTCACATTCGCGCTCATCTACCTTCTCTACAGGTTTCTTGTGTGCATTGGCGTCCACTCGCGCTTGCATCACACTCGCGCTCGCATCGCACTCGTGTGCATCGACGTCCACTTCAAGACACACCCAGTTTGTAACTTCGCCGCCAACTCCGCCGCCCACTCCGCCACCCACACGCAGCCCACTTGGCGTCCCGGGAGATTTCAGTGCCACTCTCCAACTGTAAGTGGCAGAGTAGCCTTGCTGCTACGATCCGCTGCACACACAATGCACATTCGCCAGCGAGTCCGGCCTCGATTGTCACGCCTCCATTCGGCTTCAAATGGTAAGTCTTTTAGGCCAAGTAGAAAATGGCATGAGGCCACATGCCATTCAGTAGCAACATTGGCATGCACCGATTGGGCTCTCGAGTGCAGTCCGGTTACAGATGGCGTGTAGCCTCACGCCATCTTAGGATGCAGCCTCAAGACATCTGATGCAGTGGTGAATGGCGTGTGGCCTCACGTTATTTCCAGCTGCTAGCTTTTCATCTGTCAGCTCTAATTGTTGTGCATTTCTGAACAGGCGAGGAATTGCGTTCTTCTTCCAGCCACTGTCAATGTGGATGCAGAGAAGGGGGAGGAGCTCACCAGTTGGACTTTCGGGATGGAAGGCGAGGATCTGAGGCTGTACAACACAGATGGTGGGAGAAAAGAATGCATGGGGATCCTCATCCAAGTGACAGACACTCCATGCAGTTCCATGCAAGAATATGGACTGGCACTTGTGGTAGAGACAGCGTCCGCCTTCAAGATCCACCTTGGACATCCTAGTGGCTTCCCGGAGGGGGGCAGCGGCTATGAGGAATTCCTAGAGGGAGCTAGGGAGAGGTTGTCCAGGAGGCCCACAATTTCAAAGACGCTGCGGGTCTATGAAGATCACATGGAATCCACAGACTTCACCTACGGCGATGTTCAAAAACTATATTCCAACATTGAGCCGTTGAGAGTGACTCCAGTTCGCGAAGCGAAGGGGAAGAGGGTCGATCTGGAAACTACCCCGAAGCAGAAAAGGGTGGTCAAGCTCAAGCCGACGTCCGACTCTCCTACTCCAAAAAAGAAGCTACTCGGTGATGCCATTGCCTCGGGTTCGAACACTACACCCACCAAAAAGAAGAGCCGCAAAGAGCAGAAAGAGCAAGAAGAGGCAGCAAAAATCGTCGCAGATAATAGTACTTGTTACTATTCCAACAAAGTATATACAATCGACGTGAGCCACATCGACATCCAAAGCAAATACAACCACAGGCTAGTATCTGATGAGTGGGTGGAGAAACTGAAGCAGAAGATGCTGGCAAGTCCAATAACACCCGACATCGCAGACGTGATCCCCTACTACCAAACAATGAAGGGCGAGACGAGGTTTCCAGACTTGATCAATAGGAAGGTGTTGGACGATCAGAACATCCGGTTCTATGCCATCTCCGAGCAGCATTCTAGCTTGGCGATGCAAGAGATAGTTGTGGATATTATGGTGGGCGAGGAGGTGAAGAAAGTCTTCAAGACAAGAGTTGTCCGCCTGATAAAAGGCAACTCGCCCCTCCGATCTATCATATACATCTCCCACGCGCAGAATGTCAAGCAAGAAACGTGCTACAAATCGGGTCTGCACGAGACATTGGCACGAACACGGAAGCTCTCGGTTTAACTGAAGAAGCCACAAAAACTAGGACAAGGACGTGCACTAGCAACTAGCGCCTGGCAGGTAAGCCTCATTGCATGTGGCATAGCATGTGGCCTCACGCCATTTCCATTGCAGAAATCAACCAAATGGCAGATGGAACGGTATATCAGAAGCCATTTGATCGGACAGACACCAGTCATCATTTATGGCATGTATATTGTCTGCTCGGTCCTACTGCCTATTCGGTCATGTCCACTTTGCCAACGGAGGCACCAGCTGAAATGGCGTGTGATCACACGCCATCGGAACCACCCCATGCCACTGTTGAGCCAGTTGTACCAGAGTCTACAGCTGAAATGGCATGTGCCCACATGCCATCGGATGCGATTGACCCCACATTGCAGAGGAGAGTATTTCTGCCCTTCACGTTTCCTCGACCAAAACCCTCTCAACGACCATCGGGAGCACCATTCGCTAATATTGTAGATGGTAAAATTGACTTGTACCATTTTTTATGCTGACGCATTTCATTTCAGAGTCACAGCGAAGGTACTGTATCGTTTTTTATCTGAACGGTGTCCTTTTCTCCCATGAGCGTGGCTCGTCCTCGAATGTCACTGCACCCTCCAAAGCCTGCAGTCACAAGTTGGTCAAATGAGACAGATTCACATTAATCACACGGGAGAAACTACGGGATCTAATAATGACCATGCGACACTTAAAACAGAGGGCCGGGTTCAATTTGCAATTGGGAGTTTGGACATCCATGATGCGCCACAATGCATTAACGTTGCTACAGATGATGCACGATCAGACGCGAGTAATATTACCATTTAACTTTCTCCTAACGTAGGAGGATTGCTTGACTATGGTCCATGTGAGGGGTAGCAAGCCCATCTTCGTCAAGCCAGAGGCTGTAGTGATGAATCGGACTGCTAGGTCAAGTGAAATCCTCATCATCGATGACTCGCCGATTAAAACTGCAGTGAACACGCACACATATGCAGTGCACCCCATCTCTTGCAGTATGGAAACTAGGGAGAAGAAACCGTATGTTCTGGGGGACCTTGCAAAACGGCTTGGAGCGATGGTGATAGAGAACCGGCCAGTCCAGGAGGTGGCTGCAGAAATCAACCAAATGGCAGATGGAACGGTATATCAGAAGCCATTTGATCGGATAGACATTAGTCATCATTTATGGCATGTATATTGTCTAGCCAAGCACTATCCGCATCTCCATAATCTGCTCAACCGGATGGGTTCTTCGACCACTGAACATGAGCGTGGACGTATTAGAGAAGAGATGGCATTACTATTGGGTTTAAATCTTGATAGTGTGGAGAGTGATGAAATTCCAAGATTATTGTATAGGCGTTGGAGGCAAAAAATAACAATCTGAGATGGCATGTATTTATTTAAAAATGTAACTTATTATGGCATGGGGTTCCATGCCATTGTATTAATATTAAAAGACAATTCTTTGAGAGGATTACAGCATTACATGTTACATTACAGCATGTTACATCATGTTATTGGAAGTCTACAAAGTTGTTTTATTAATAAGGGGAAAGTAAAGATTGAATGGGGACTTGGGCTCCACCTAGACTCGGAGCAACTAAGCCAATATTAAAAGGATGGAAAGAAATTGGACGACGATGACAAGGAGAAGAGAGAGGTGAAGCAGTGGCAGGGGGAGGAGAAGTGATTGAGTAGACATTTCCTTGTTTAAAATAAAATGGCATGTGCCTCAATGCAGTTGAATTTTGTTATATTTATATACTATATAAAGGTTTGGAAACCTTATTTTACAAGTGGGATAATGACAATTCCCACTTTAACGAAATAGAGCTTTGAAGCAACTGGCGGGAGTGATTGACAGGGATTGGTGGCGAACAGTGAGAAGGACTCAAGTGTTTGGACCTTGGAAGCAACGTAACATCCTGCGACTCCTCCGAGTGGTGAACAACACAAAAGCAGGGACGAAGTGGCCGAGAAGATGCCTTCAAGCAGGTGACTTTGTGGCAATCTAGCGGCAAACAAAGTGGGAGGAACACGATGTTGTGCGACGTCTGCTGGGGACGTGGACTCAAGCATTCACCACGCCTACACCAGCATGGGAAGAAGGGGACGTTGAGGTTTGGTTCATCGCCGCACTAGAGCACAACATAGGACTGCCATTTCGCATCACAAGAGGAGACACACTTCTCTCAATGGGTGAGAGACAAGAGATGCCGGATGTCATGGACGATGAGGTACGTGGGAGGATTCGTGTGCTCAGGCAATCACCCAAGAGGCTGGACGTGGTGGACTCGGAAGACCTATTGGAGGGCTATGGATCACTGATATGGTGGCGACAGCAGCTACTAGAAGATCTGGACTGGGACCCTGCCGCATGGTGATGAGGGACGGGAAGCTTTTTCTCCTATGCAGTCAAGGAAGCGTGGAATGGACTACTGACATCGCGAGAGGAGGCAAGAGAGGAGATTCCAAAGCTGTGGCAGAAGTGGATAGCTCAAGGGGTCGACGCGGAGCAAGTGGTGGACAACACGATTCACTTCTGGAAGTTGCCCATGCAGGAAAAAGTGAAAGTCACCTCATGGTTGGTAGCGAAAAACGGGCTTCCGGTTGGACAGCGATTCCAGGACAACACGAGTCGCAGGTGCAGGGAGTGTTGCGAACTCGAGACAGTCAAGCATGCGCTGTGGGAGTGTGACACTGCAGAGGAGGTGTGGCGCCAGATTATTAAGGCAGGGAAGGAGCTGGGCGTGACACAGGATTTCGAGGCCCGCAGTGGGGACATGCTCCACTGGTTCGAGGAAGCGAGAGGCCCTGCCCAGGGCCCAGCCCTGCGACACATCAGGTGCAGAGGACGACACGGCTGGGAGATTCAGGTCTCGTGGGACACGACCGGGGCGGAGGTAGGAGTCCCCGTGTGGGAGGCGCTTGGCCATGCTCGATGGGCGATATGGCGTGCTACGGGAGTCCCGGCCCTTTGGGAAGCACGTAACCGGGCACATTTCGATGGGACACAGGTAAGAGTATCACAGGTACTGGCAGAGTGGTGGAGACTTACACTGGCGGCAATACGGCTTCACCATGCTATCCTTTGGGACAGGGGGAAGCTCGAGAGGCTCGAGGAGTGGCAGAAAGCATGGCTGCCATGTTTTGGTAGAGGAGACCACAAGGATGTTCGTTGGAGATGGTGCCCCATGGAGTCGATCTTGTGGTCAGCACGAAGGGGGGACGTGGATCTGGATGTGATACGACGGAGACGACCACAGCCGCTTCTACTGCAGGCCTAGTCTCACTTTAGATGAGGGAGATCACCACTAGGTAGCATGAGCTTCGGGCAGCATGCCCGGTTTTTGTATTAGCCCCTATGGGACATTGGGGAATGTACATACACATTTCATCGACCCAGGGACCTTCACGGCCTAGCCCTGTGTGAGACACAAAATCCCTAGGCCCCAAAGTGGACCCGGAAAGGTGCCATGTGGTGGTGGCCGAAGCGAAAACCAAACGAGTGTAAGACGTTTGGACTAAAAGCTCCGACTTGAAAGGTTGAGAGCGGGAGAGGAACTCCCAACGAAGTGCTCAAGGAACAAGCACGAAGCGAGCAATAAGAGAGGCTCCAAAAAGGGACCCAAAAGGACCAACACATGACACGTGGAAGTGTCCGAGATGGACCCAAATTGGGGTCCGAAGTGGAGTCCGAGATGGACCCGAGTTGGAGTCCGAAGTGGAGTCCGAGATGGAGCCCGAGATGGAGTCCGAGGTGGATCCGAGATGGACCCGAGATGGAGTCCGAGATGGAGCCCAAGATGGAGTCCGAGGTGGATCCGAGATGGACCCGAGATGGAGTCCGAGATGGAGTCCGAGGTGGACCCGAGATAGACCTGAGATGGAGTCCGAGATGGAGTCCGAGATGAAGTCCGAGGTGGACCCGAGATGGACCCGAGATGGAGTCCGAGATGGAGTCCGAGATGGGACCCGAGATGGAGTCCAAGATGGACCCGAGATGGAGTCCGAGATGGACCCGAGATGGACACAAGATGGATTCCGAGATGGAGTCCGAGATTGACCTGAGATGGAGTCCGAAGTCGAGACCGAGACCGAGACCGAGATCGGCACCGAGACCGAGACCGAGGCTGAGGCCGAGGCCGAGACCGAGCCCGAGCCCGACTCCCAGTCCGAGTCCGAGTCCGAGTCTGAGTTCGAGTCTGAGAGTGTGAAAGCCCAAAGCGTTTGTGTCCCAGACCCTAGGGGGTTTGGTGAGCTCCAAAAGTATAGTAAGGGGAGGACTGCAGTGGAGCCAATTTGGCCAGGAAAGGCCAGTTTGGCCCAGAAAGGCCAGACCCAGTGTTGGGTGATGAGCTGCCCACTGGGAAGTCCAAGACTAGAGTGAACACGGACCGACAAGCGGGGTAGCTTGGTGAAGTGTTCAAGAGCCGGCTCTAGTTCCCCCGGGAGATCGACTGGCCAATGCTCCCAGTCCAAGTGTGGGTGGCACTACCTACTTGGATACCTGTCGTGGCTCAATGGAACCTCGCTCTAAGCCCATGGCTAGAGCACCTAAAGGCGAAAGGCGGGGAGAGTACCCATGAGGCTTGCGTAAGGCCACGGTGTTCTGAAATGTTGTCCCAAAGTCCCAAACGGTGAAAAGGAAGAGGAGTAGGCCTCTAATGCAGTGACCAAGGATACGGTCACATGGTGAGGAAGTCTCAAAGGATAGTGGGACTTAGCGGTCCGGCCTGCGGGCCTTGATCCAGTGGCAGTGTTGGCGAACACGGCCATAGACTAAAAGGGACTTGGTGGGGACTGGAAAAGAGTTGTTGGGGAAGGCTATTCCCCATGTCTGTGGGCATCCTAAGGATGCTAAGGAGTAGATCTGGGATGATCGCTCATAGACGGATGGCCCAGTCTTTGAGAGACGGGATTATGATGCAGGTGGCGTTAGACCACCGGTGTGACCAAGGTGAATGGGCATGGCCTAGCATAACCGGCTGGTATGTCGGTGGTACCTTAGGGTGTCGGTCATGGGATCGGACACGTGGAGCACTTGGACCAAGTGCAAAGGTTGAGTGGCATGGATGCCATTCTCAGGGCTAGCAAGCCCCAAGTCCTAACTGGGACTTATGGAGGTTGTGAATGAGACTCCTCCAAGTGGTCGGAGGTGCAGTTAAGTGACTAAAGTAAAAAGGAAAAATTAGTCGCTTACACCCTGGTCCCTGGATAGGAGAGACGCCGCAAGCAGAGTGCTGTCCACTCTTCCACGCAGAGTTCCCGATGAGTACCTGGAGATGTTGGTGGCCGACTTTTCATTGGAAGACCTCCACCGAGCCCGGGAGCAGCTGAACGATGACAAGATGCCAGGTATGGACGGCCTCCTTCCGGCATTCTATGAGGAGTATTGGGACAATGTTGGCCTAATGATCCTGGAGACATGGCGAGATGCATAGCAAACAGGGGTGCTGCCAAGGGAGATACTAGAGGGACAAATCGCATTGATTCCGAAATGGGGTGACCTCCAGGAACTCAGGAATTGGCACCCCATAACCATGCTCAACACATTGTACAAGATATACGCAAAGGCGATGGCACAAAAGCTGCAACCAGTCATGCCCATCATCATCAAAGAACAGCAGATTGGATTCGTGTCGGGACGACAGATCGCAGAAAACATATGGACGTACCTCCTGGCATAGAGGTGGGCAAATGTCTCAAATCAACAGATTGTAGCGTGGCTACTAGACTTTGAGAAGGCCTACGATTGAGTTGATTGGGACTTCTTGGAGGATTGCATGCAGAGGATAGGGATCCCAGCTCTCTACAGGGGAGCTGGAGGGCAATGGTCACTATTAGGTGGAGAATTGCAAGACAGCGTAGTTGAGTGAACAGTGCGAAGGGTGTCATGTTTTTTGTATCAGTCCCTAAGGGACTTGTAGAAATGTACATATGACCCAGGGACCTATTTGTGTGGACTTGTTTTTACATTGGGGTTCTCTGCCACTAGGCCTCTACCACCTCTCTATTACATTTTTCGTGTCGGTTAAATTTATTGGGTTTATGGGAGAGGGTTTGACTACCAAAGGGCGATTATGGGGTGCGCTTAGTGCGATTAAGTGGGGTTTAAGCAAGGCAATCGCGGCTGTTGGTGCGGTGGGGTGGTTGACCAGTGGGGATGAGTTTGACCGGCAGTCCCTGTGACACATGGCTAGGGCTAGGGTCTGGAGATGGGTTTTGCGCGAGTGGGCAGCATCCATAGCCCAAGTTGACGCATGAACTTGAGTAGAGAGCCATATCCTCTCGACATACCACTCCTCAAGGATAGGCCCACTCCTAGGACCTTCCGATGCCAACATCAATGGTGATATACTTGAGCACCAATAAAAATCAAACTACGAAACAGCTCCGATACCAAGTTGTGAGCGACTAAATTTTCCATTCTACTTTAGTCACTTAACCACACCTCCGACCATTTGGAGGAGTCTCACTCACAACCTCCGTAAGTCCTATTTTGGACTTAGGGACTTGCTAGCCCCAAGAAAGGCATCCATGCCACTCAACTATTGCACTTGGTCCAAGTGCTCCACGTGTCTGATCCCATGACCGACACCCCAAGGTATTACTGACATATCAGCCCGTTATGCTAAGGCCATGCCCATTCACCTTGGTCATACCGGTGGTCTGACACCACCTACATCATAGTCCCATCTCTCAATGACTAGGCCATTCGTCCATGAGTGATCATCCCAGATCCACTCCTTAGCATCTTTAGGATGCCCACAGACATGGGGAATAGCCTTTCCCAATATTCCTTTTCCGGTCCTCACCAAGCCCTTTTCTGCTCGTGGCCATATTCGCCAACACTGCCACTGGATCAAGGCCAACAGGCCCAACCACTAAGTCCCACAGTCCTCTGGGACTTCCTCACCATACGACTATATCCTTGGTCACTACACCAAAGGACTACTGTTCCTCCTTTCCAAAGTTTTGGCCTTTGAGACAACATTTCGGAACACCGTGGCCCTACATGAGCCTCATAGGTACTCTCCCCGCCTTCCACCTTTAGGTGCTCTAGCCATGGGCTTAGAGCGAGGTTCTGTTGAGCTACGCCAGGTATCCAAGTAGGTAGTGCCACCCACACTTGAATTAGGAGCATTGACCATTCGATCTTCCGGGGGAACTGGAGCCGGCTTTTGAACACTTCACCAAGCTACACTGCTTGTCGGTCCATATTCACTCTAATCTTGGATTTCCTAGTGGTCAACTCATCACCCAACACTAGGTATGGCTTTCCTAGGCCAACCTGGCCTTTCCTGGCCAAAATGGGGGACAATCGCTTTGGGCTTTCACCCAACAGCCTGTATTAGTATTCAGACTCGAACTCGGACTTGGTCTCGGTCCTGGTTTTGGACTCGGACTCGGTCTCAGTCTCGGTCTCGGTTCCACCTTGGACTCCATCTCGGACTCCATCTCGGACTCCATCTCAGACTCCATCTCGGGTCCATCTTGGACTCCATCTCGGGTTCATCTCAGACTCCATCTCGGACTCCATCTCGGGTCCATCTCGGACTCCATCTCGGACTCCATCTCGTCTCCATCTCAGACTCCATCTCGGGTCCATCTCGGACTCCATCTTGGGTCCATCTCAGACTCCATTTCGAGTCCCTCTTGGACTGCATCTCGAGTCCCTCTTGGACTGCATCTCGGGTCCATCTCAGACTCCATCTCAAACTCCTTCTCGGACACTTCCACGTGTCATGTTTTGGTCCTCTTGTGTCCCCTTTTCTAGAAACTCACTCATGGCTCACCTCGTGCTTGTTCCTCGAGCACTTTGTTGGGAGTTCTACTCCCGCTCTCGACTTTTCCAGTTAGAGCTTTTGGTCCAAACATATTACGCTCATTTGGCTTTTGCTTCAGCCACTACCACATGGCACTCTTTTGGCTCCACTTTGGGGCCTAGGGATTTTATGTCTCACAGGACTGAGGAAGGACAATGGAGAAGTGGTCAAGGACCAACAGGGAATGCAGGGGCTGGCACAGAGGTTCTACCAGAAGCTGTACACCGCCAAGCCCTGGTCCCAGGATAGGAGAGACGCTGCAAGCAGAGTGCTATCCTCTCTTCCACGTAGAGTGCCCGATGAGTACCTGGAGATGCTGGTGGCCGACTTTTCATTGGAAGACCTCCACCGAGCCATGGAATAGCTGAACGATGACAAGGTGTCAGGTATGGACGGCCTCCTTCCAGCATTCTATGAGGAGTATTGGGATGACGTTGGCCTTATGCTCCTAGAGACATGGCGAGACGCACAACAAACAGGGGTGCTACCGAGAGAGATACTGGAGGGACAAATTGCATTGATTCCAAAACGGGGAGACCTCCAGGAACTCAGGAACTAGCACCCCATAACCATGCTCAACACATCGTACAAGATATACGCAAAGGCGATGGCACTCAAGCTACAGCCACTCATGCCCCTCATCATCAGAGAACAACAGACTGGATTCGTGTCAGGACGACAGATCGCAGAAAACATATGGATGTGCCTCCTTGCACAACGGTGGGCAAACGTCTCAAATCAACAGATTGCAGCGTGGCTACTAGACTTTGAGAAGGCCTACGTTCAAGTCGATTGGGACTTCTTGGAGGATTGCATGTGGAGGATAGGGATCCCGGCAAGGACTATCTCGCGTATCTCACTTTTGTACAGGGGAGCAGCAAGCCGGGTCACACTAAATGGAGAGAAAGGCCTGACCTTCCACTTAGGACGCTCAGTAAGGCAAGGATGTCCACTCCCCCCCTACCTGTTTCTGATAGTAGCAGAGATGCTGGGCTCTTTCCTCGCGGATGGAGGGGATATAAAAGGCCTAGTGCTGCCCTCTGAATGGCTACAACTCCCAGGAACTCAAGTCCTGACGCAAGAGCTACAAGATGGGGCATTTGCAAATGACACCGCACTCTTCCTGCTCGCCACCCTTGGGAACCTGGACGCAGCAAGGTCCAAGCTGGAGATCTTCAACATGGCAGCGGGAGCAGCCATAAACTAGAACAAGTCAGTAGGAGTGAACTAGGGAAAGCCAGGCATCGAGGCCTGGGGACAGGAGATAGGCTTTCAGTGGATTTGCCCTGGCGAAGTCACTCGGTACCTCAGCATCTAGGTTGGGGTCCAGTACAGTGTGGCTACATAGGACGATATGCTGCCTAGGAGGATCCGGACTGCAGTTCAAAAATGGGCACCGAGGAAACTCGGACTCCCAGCTCGGATCATAGTAGTCAAGAGCATGATCCTCCCCAGCATCTGGTACCAGCTCTCGATTTGGCCGGTGCTGGAAACTACACTGCAGAAGGTGAGACAGATGGTGCAAACCTACGTATGGCATGGAGCATTGGCTACAGAGCGAACAATGGTCAAGGTGGTGTGGCAGTCTATAGCAAGGCTGTGCATCCTATGGGGGCTTGGGATCATTGACCCCAGCAACATGGCAAAGGTGATGAGGTACAAGATTTTTCTCATGGGCTTGCAACAGAGGAGACAGCCGTGGCAACCTATGTTCCGGCAGAGCCTCCTAGCGATTCGCCAACCATGGGAGGAGGACCCACGGTGGCTCTTCACAGAAGAACTGACTCAGGTAGTGAAAGAGAGCAAGTTCATCCAGAGCCTTCACCGACTATGGAGAGCCTTTCTGCTGGAGCAAACACCACCGACGAGGGCCGAGGAGTGGCTTAACCAGCCTCTGTTTTTCAATGCACTATTCAAAGTGGGAGGTGGGACACTGGGACGAGAGACACACCACACAATCTGGAGGAAAATGCATGCAAACGGCTTCCAGACCATGAAACAACAGGCGGGAGTGATTGATAGGGATTGGTGGTGAACAGCGAGAAGGACTCAAGTGTTTGGACATTGGAAGTGACGCAACATCCTCCCTCGAGTGGTGAACGACACAAAAGCAGGGATGAAGTGGCCAAGAAGATGCCTTAAAGCAGGGGAATTTGTGGCGATCCAGCGGCAAACAGAGTGGGAGGAGCACGATGCAGTGCAGCATCCGTTGGGGACGTGGACTTGAGCATTCACTGCACCTATACCAGCATGGGAAGAAGGGGACATTGAGGTGTGGTTCGTTGCTGCACCAGAGCACAACATAGGACGGCCTTTTCACGTCACAAGAGGAGATACACTTCTCCCGATGGGTGAGAGACAAGTGATGCCAGACGTCATGGACGATGAGGTACATGGGGGGATTTGTGTGCTTAGGCAGTCACCCAAGACGCTGGACATGGTGGAATCGGAAGACCTATTGGAGGGCAATGGATCACTAATATGGTGGCAACAACAGCTACTTGAAGATCTGGATTGGGACCCTGCCGCATGGTGACGAGGGATGGGAAGCTTTTTCTCCTATGAGGTCAAGGAAGTGTGTAATGGACTATTGACATCACGAGAGGAGGCAAGAGAGGAGATTCCAAAGCTGTGGTAGAAGTGGATAGCACAGGGGGTGGATGCGGAGCAGGTGGTGGATAACACGATTCACTTTTGGAAGCTGCTCGTGCAGGAAAAAGTGAAAGTCACCTCGTGGTTGGTAGCGAACAATGGGCTCCCAGTTGGACAGCGATTCCAGGATGATGCGAGTCATAGGTGCAGGGAGTGTGGTGAAATCGAGACAGTCAAGCATGCGCTGTGGGAGTGCGACACTGCAAAGGAGGTGTGGCGCCAGATCATTAAGGCAGGGAAGGAGCTGGGCGTTACACAAGATTTTGAGGCCCGCAGTGGGGGTGTGCTCCACTTGTTCGAGGGAGCAAGGGGTCCTGCCCAGGGCCCAGCCTTGCTACACATCAGGTGCAGAGGACAACACGGCTGGGGGATTTGGGTCCGTTGGGACTTGACTGGGGCAGAGATAGGAGTCCCCATGTGGGAGGCACTTGGCCATGCTCGATGGGTGGTATGGCGTGCGACGGGAGTTCAGGCCCTTTGGGAAGCACGTAACCAGGCACACTTTGACAGGACACAAGTCAAAGTATCATAGGTACTGGTAGAGTGGTGCAGACTTACATTGGCAGCAGTATAGCTTCACTATGCTATCCTCCAAGACAGGGGGAAGCTCGAGAGGCTTGAGGAGTGGCAGAAAGCATGGCTACCATGTTTTGGTGAAGGAGACCACAATAAGGTTCGTTGGAGATGGTGCCCCCCGGAGTCGATCTTGCAGTCAGCACGAAGGGGGCACTTGGATCTGGACACGATACGACAGAGGCGACCGCAGTCACTTCTACTGTAGGACTAGTCTCACTTCAAATGAGGTAGATCTTCACTAGGTAGCATGAGCTTCGGGCAGCATGCCTGGTTTTTGTATTAGTCCCTACGGGACATTGGGGAATGTACATACATGTTTCATCGACCTAGGGACCTATTTGTGTGGACCTGTTTTTACATTGGGGGTCTCTGCCACTAGGCCTCTACCACCTCTTTGTTACGTTTTTCATGTTGGTTAATTTATTGGGTTTATGGGAGGGGGTTTAACTAGCAAAGGGCGATTATGGGGTGCGCTTAGTGCGATTAAGTGGGGGTTAAACGGGGCAATCATGGCCATTGGTGCGGTGGGGTGGTTGACCAGTGAGGATGAGTTTGACTGGCAGTTCCTGTGACACGTGGCTAGGGCTAGGGTCTGGATATGGGTTTTGCGCGAGTGGGCAAGATCCATGACTTAGTTTGCAATGGGACTTGAACCGTTAGAAAGCTTGTGTGAATCCACCCGTTTCCATAGAAACAAATCTGGATTTTGCTCCTCCACCGGCCCGCACCATTACGATGGGTTTGACATGGGGTTTTTGTGCAAGTGGGCAGCATCAGTAGCTTGGTTCGCAATGGGATTTGAACCGTTGGAAAGCTTGCATGAATCCACCCGTTTCCACAGAAACAGATCCCGATTTCATTGCTCCACCATCTTGCACCATTGCAATGGATTTTGTGCCATTCCCATTGCCATATCTCATGGACCATGGGCCCCCTTTCACTCTTGGGTGTATGGGAGTGACTGGGGCGGTGCGTGCAACTTGCCCCTGTGGCCAAGTACATTTTTCCATGTCCTGAGTGCCTGCTTTTGTGGTTTTTCCCATGGGAGAAGATGAATCCCACGTGGCAATCTGTGTGCCCACTCGCGCTCTAGCACCAGCGAGTGGGATAATTATAAATACAGAGGACAACTCAGCAATGATTTGTCAATAGACTGTATTTACTCTTGAAAGCTCGAGCTTGAGCTTGATCAAAAGTAGGACACATTGACTACATTGCACATGACTAAAACTTTGGTTTCAAGCATGTCGTCCATCACGTACTTGACACCCTCTTATTGGATTCCAGAGACTTTGATCCCACCGTATGGCTGGCTATCACCACACATTCTTGGCGAATCGTTGAGGCAAACTCCTCCAGCCTGTGAGGATCAAATAATAATCAAACAATCGATCAATACTTTCTATATCTCAAATGCAAAGCTACCTATATGTGCTCAAACACATAGAAGGCCTTGTTTAGGTTATGCGTAAAGACGCTGGCTTGGAGACCGTAATGCGTGTTGTTAGCTTCCTTCACGGCTTCCTTGAAATCACTGCGTCACCACCGTTTTAGTTTAGATAAATAAAAAGGAAGTAAAGAAGAACTTTGGGAGCTAAGAAACTTTTAGAGCTTACCTGTATGAGTAGAGAAGGATCATGAGATCGAAAATCTCTTCCTTCCTTGTGTCTGTGTCAAAGGGAGCGTCTTCCAGGATTGTTGGCTCTATGAAAGCTCCCCTTCTCTTACCACCAACTAAAAGTTTGGTGCCTGCCTTCACTGCCTCATTCACACTCTTCTCCACTGTAGCTGCCGATGACTCGGATATCATGGGCCCAATTGACGTGTCGTCTTGGCGAGGATCTCCACCTTTGAGTTTCTTAACAGCAGTGATCAATGCATCCTTCACCTACACAACCAGCACCAAATACGTTAGATCAAAGCTCGATTTGAGAACAAAGAATATGATAGAATTTAAAGACAAGTGTCAAATACCTCACCTTTCACATAAAAACGCTGCATGTGAATGCATGACTGGCCGCTTTGATAGAATCCCTTGTGGACCAACTTAATGATTGTACCTTCCAAGTCTGGAACAAGATGTTCCACTATGCACGGCCTCCCAACTCCATAACCACCTGTAAGAGGAATCAAAGAAGTTGAAGAAAGCGAAGCTCCATCCAAAGGAAGATATAATAAAATATCCTTATTTCATAGTATCTTTATAAGTAAGAATAATTTTCCAAATCAATTTTAGTCTTCAAGATTAGCATTTTCTACAACATCCATCTTATAACTGATATGAATCCAACTTAAAATATGTTTCTTTTTTAATAATTTTCTTTAAAAATAGTTTTTATATTTTATGTAGATATGGTATTCTATAGTATTTAATAAAGCAAAAAATTTCTTACAGGAAGGAAGCAGTGGTTCTTGCAATATAAAATATATTTTAAATATTCATATATATAGTAGTATGTTAGATCTAATTATTTAATTTTATAAAAAATTTAGTTTTATGTACTATAAAAGCGAGGTTTGAACAATCTAATTTATAATACAAGAGAATAATGAAGTAAAATATTTTTTTTAAAACTTTAACAACTTTAAATCTTATTAAGAATATAATAATGTTATTTTTTATGTTAATTGCTAACATATATTACTAGATTGATTTACTGGTAGTGTTGTGTAATTAATTGTAATCAACAGTGATATGCTTTGATTAACAAGAATTCCATTAAAGAAAAACTCAATTATGGCTTCTATACAAAGCAGAAGAACAATAAACCCACTATGAAGGAAATCTTTCAAAAAATTTCATCATGATTCTTTCTATATTTATTTCTAGAGTATCATAATCTAATTATTTTTTTTATTCTTATATTTTAGGTCAAGGTTTATAAAAAATTAGATGTTTTTGTTATATATCTTAAGTCAGCTTACAATATCAACATACTCCCATCTTCTTGAAATATATGTATAAAAATATTTTTCACAAAAGAAATCAAATCATACTCTTAAAGGTGTGTATTTGAAACTTTTGGACAAAGTATGTTGTTTAGAAAAAACAATTCTTAACTCTAAAGGATGTAGATAGTGGCAATATAACACACAAGATGACAAATTTATTAAAAACAATTATTGAGAATTAAATTATATTATAGCAAAAAAAAATTAGAGTATAGATTTTTTCAGTTAAAAACCAGATAGTGGAGTATTTGAAGCAAAAAATAAAATAAAATAGTGCTATTATTTTCAAATATAAATTACTAATTATAATAAACTAATTTATTTTTTATATTTGGAGAAATTATTGATGATATAAATATCTACTCGTGCATATTTACTCTACAAGAGAAGAGTTTTCAACAATACTCATATTAAAATTAATATAAATCATAGTTGTAAATATTGGTTTTATGAATATTGTGATAAATACTTGTGTTATTAAACAATAATATATTTTATATTGTGAGTGCATGGAATATGGAAAGGGAATACAGAAAATGTGCATATCAATTAGCTTATATACAGGAGCGAGTGGTCCGGATTGAAGCCAATGTGGTCCAGATTGAAACCAATCCGATGGTTACCAAAATCCCACTACGCTAATATTAATATACGGCATCATAGCCGTACACTTGGCCCTCACATCATCCCCTCCTCTCGGAATAATGGAAGACCATCAGGGTTCTCTTGTAGATGGGCTGGGATCTGGAGGAACATCAGGAGGAGGCATCGGTGGATCTGTAGGTGGTATTAATTCCTGTTGATCCCTTTGTACGAAGCGTTTCAGCCGCTGCACATGCACAATCTCTGGAGGATCGGCCTGCTGAACGTCATGCTGAACCTCATAAACTTGTGATCCAACTTGCCGCAACACCTGATACGGTCCTTTCCACTGCGCAAGAAGTCCCTTAGATAAACCACGTATCGTAAAATAGGGAAAACGGACTAACACAAAATCATCCACTTTGTACTCCATAGGTGGACGATGATGAGAGTTGTAGCGCCGTTGTTGTCCTACTTGTACGCGGCGTAAGTGTTCGGCAGACTCTGCTCGGACAAGTGGAAGAATGCTTGTCAAATATTGATCCGACGACCTAGCATCGGCAGCTCGCGGCAATCGTGAAGGTAAACCCAGCTTCGTTGGTAATATTGGATCATGACCATATAGGAGTTTATATGGTGAAGCACCAAAAGAACTTTGCACCCCTGTGACATATGCATACCAAAGAGACGGCAAATAACCCAATTCGAATGCTGAAAGTTCACATACTTCGTAATCATCCCTTTGAATGTCCGAACAAGCCGCTCCACCAGACCATCTGATTGTGGATGATAAGCACTCGTGAAAGTGTGGCGTATCCCCAACTGAGACGTCAAAACATGAAATACCTCAGCCATAAATGCGGGACCGTTATCCGAAAGAATCCGCTCTGGACAACAATGCTGGAACACCACTCGATTGAGGAGGAAGTAGCCAAAAGCAGTTGCAGAGGCGCTAGCAATAGGATGGCGCTGACCAAGCACACTCGAGCTCTCTTGCATCAACACACCTCCAAGACCAATGTCAGAAGCATCCACGTGCAAAATAAAAGGTCGAGTGTAGTCAGGATATGCCAAAACCGGAGGAGTCGTCAATAACTCTTTGAGATCCACGAACACCCGCTCACAATCCGGAGACCAAATGAAAGATGACATTGATGACTTTAGCAACAGTCGCAATGGTGCAGTGTGATCAAAAAGATGATCCACAAAACGACCGAGATACTGCACCTTGCCCAAGAAGCGCTGCACATCATTCACACATTTCGGAGTAGGGAACTTTAGAACAGCCACAAGTTTGTCAGGATCAACTTGCAAACCCTCACGAGAAATACGGTACCCAAGATAAGTTGTATCCTTGGACCCAAACACGCACTTCGACCGCTTCAGCTTTAAACCAACATCGCGTAGCCGATCCAACACTTTACAAACATCACGAATGTGCTCCTCCCACGTCCCCTCCGAGTGAATCAAGACATCATCAATGAAGTCGGCAGTCACCTCTGGCATATCACAAAGAACCTCGTCCATCATCCGCTGGAAAGTTGCTGGAGCGTTGTTCAAACAAAACGGCATCACCAAGAACTCATACAAACCAAATGGTGTACGAAAAGCAATCTTAGGAATATCTTCTGCGGCCATCGGTACTTGCCAATACCCAGAAGCAAGATCTAGCTTGGTAAACCAACGACTTCGCCCTAGACAATCCAGGAGATCAGCAGTGTGAGGAAGAGGGTACACATCCGGGATCGTCACTTCCTTTAACTTACGATAGTCGATGCAGAAACGAATACTCCCATCAGGCTTCGTCACAAGATGAAGTTCACATGCCTAAGGATTCCGCGACTTTTGAATAACACCCTTCTCCAACATCTCCTTGACGTTTGCACGTAAAATCTTGATCTCCTTGGGTGACCAATGACGAACAAGAACCTTGATTGGACGAGCATCCCCGGTTGGAATCGGATGACGTGTGGCAATCTTGGCCCTAGACAATAGGTCAAAATCAAAGAGATCAGAATACTCCTTCATGAGCCGGTCAACAGCTGCAACACAAAGATCATCAGAGGGATCGAAAAAGGGAAGAGCAGAACAAGATGGAAATATAGGAGGAAATACTAGGGGAACAAAAGTAATGGAAACAGAGGTAGAAGTAGCGGGACGAAGAGGTACGAAAGTGAGAGGAATGGATGAAACATAAGGAAGTATGAGACAAGGGGGAGAAGCTTCAAAGTCACACTTGGCATGATTGTGCTGCAACCAATCCATACCAAGAATGAGGTCAAAAGCTTGACTCGGCACCACCCGCAACGACTGCAACTCAAGCTCGAGATCGCCCACACGCACAACCAAGTTTGCCTCATCTCGTGCACATGCATGTGTACGGCTGTTGCCATAAAGAATGAAAATTGGATCCACCGCACGACACAAGTGTAGACGACAACGTGTGGCAACAGGTCGAGCAATAGAAGATAAACTCAAACCTGTATCAACCAACACGGAGAGAATAATAGGAGACCTCTTGTTATAAAAACGAGCTTGGAAAGTAATCACTGGATGAACTGGTGCCCAGTGAACCCCTTGATGATATTCCCGAAAGAAAGATGGAGGGGTCACTAACTTATTCGCGCAAGGTCCCTCCATTACTCGCGTGACTCCTCGTTTCCCGAATGCACCTCGGTGTCCAAACCTTCCACCGCAGCAGCACCAACGGGACGTTGCTGACGCCAAGGTCTCCACCCAGAAAATGGAGGTCACCAATCTGGAAAGCGCCGACAACGCCGATAAGTATGACCAACTTCATCACACGCCCAGCAACGAACATCACGGCCACGACCACGTCCTCGCCCTTGTCGTTGGACTTGAGTAGTAGCAGCATCAACCTCCATTGGAACAGGACCATCACTCATACGAAGTGGAGCAGAAGGACATGCAGCAAGAAGTGGAAGAGGCCACGTTTCATAACGTTGTGCCAAGCGAAGAGCATCGTCAAGGGTTGTAGGAGCAAGTGCATGCATAAGGCCGACAAGATCTTGACAAAGTGCTAGCCACAACATTCCTAGCTTGATCCGCTCCGACATATTAGGCTCCGCACGAAGCAAAAGACTTTGGAAACAAATGCCAAATTGCATCACCAACTCAGATGGCCCTTGGCGAAGACCATGCAATTGTTGGAAGGCATCGTCGGAATCGTCGGCATGTCCGAAGGTGTGTTTGAAGACGTCCGGAAGAACACTCCAATCCCCATGAGTGGCCGCACTCAATCCATTGTACCACTGCAACGCCGTCCCTTTGAAACACGTGGGAAACTCACGCAAACGTCGAGCATCATCCCAATAATGATATGTGGCAATCACCGTGAAGTGATCGAACCAATGGTACACATCATCCCCAGGATTCCCACGAAAAAACTCCGGCCGAACGTGAGGATTGGCACCAAGAGCAGGAGGAGTTGGACCATGTGCCGTGAATGCTGCCATCAATTGAGTTTGGTTATTCAATTGCAAGCGCATAGCATCAAGCAATTGAACCAACTACTACTCTAGAGTCAAAGGAGGAGATTGCTGATCGACCATGAAGATGAACGAAAAAGAAAGAGTAAAAGAAGAGAAATGACAAAAAGCTGGAAAGAAATGGTAGATCTAGACAATGCAAAAAGCTACATCTAAACCAAAATCCTGAAAGGAAAGAACAAAAAGAAAGGAAATGGAAAAAGCTAGATCTAGACGATGCAAAAGTTAAATCTAAATCGAAATCCCAAATCCAAGTACTCCCCAGGGACAATCAAAGGTGCCCCTCACCTCCACCAATGCATGGAATATAGAAAGGGATTAGAGAAATGTGCATATCAATTAGCCCAAAAACCCTAGCTTATATACAGGAGCGAGAGGTCCGGATTGAAGCCAATGTGGTCCGGATTGAAACCAATCTGACGGCTACCAAAATCCCACTACGCTAATATTATTATACGGCACCGTAGCCGTACACTTGGCCCTCACAATATTATTTAAAACATATATTAAAATTAATATTGTGAGTGCATGGAATATGGAAAGGGAATACAGAAATGTGCATATCCATTAGCCCAGAAACCCTAGCTTATATACAGGAGCGAGTGGTCCGGATTGAAACCAATCCGACGGCTACCAAAATCCCACTACACTAATATTAGTATACGGCATCGTAACCGTACACTTGGCCCTCACATCATCCTCTCCTCTCGGAATAATGGAAGACCATCAGGGTTCTCTTGTAGATGGGCTGGGATCTGGAGGAACATTAGGAGGAGGCATTGGTGGATCTGTAGGTGGCATTAACTGCTCCTGATCCCTTTGTACGAAGTGTTTCAGCCGCTGCCCATGCACAATCTCTGGAGGATCGGTCTGCTGAACGTCATGCTGAACCTCATAAACTTGTGATCCAACTTGCCGCAACACCTGATACGGTCTTTTCCACTGCGCAAGAAGTCCCTTAGATAAACCACGTACCGTAAGATGGGGAAAACGGACTAACACCAAATCATCCACTTTGTACTCCGCAGGTGGACGATGATGAGAGTTATAGCGCCGTTGTTGTCCTACTTGTATGCGGCCTAAGTGTTCGGCAGACTCTGCTCGGACTAGTGGAAGAATGCTCGTCAAATACTGATCCCACGACCTAGCATCGGCAGCTCGCGGCAATCGCGAAGGTAAACCCAGCTCCGTTGGTAATATTGGATTATGACCATATAGGAGTTTATATGGTGAAGCACCAACAGAACTTTGCACCCCCGTGACATATGCATACTGAAAAGACGGCAAATAACCATCCCAATCTGAATGCTGAAAGTTCACATACTTCGCAATCATCCCTTTGAATGTCCGAACGAGCCGCTCCACCAGACCGTCTGATTGTGAATGATAAGCACTCGTGAAAGTGTGGCGTATCCCCAACCGAGACGTCAAAACATGAAATACCTCAGCCATAAATGCGGGATCATTATCCGAAAGAATCCGCTCTGGACAAGAATGCTGGAACACCACTCGATTGAGGAGGAAGTAGCCAACAGCAGTTGCAGAGGCGCTAGCAAGAGCACCAACTTCCACCCAACGAGTCAAGTAGTCAGAAGCAATAATAACATACTCATTGCCAGTAGTCGACCGTGGAAAAGGTCCCATAAGATCAAACGCCACCAACTCAAATGGACGGGAAACCGCAATTGACTCCAACTGTCCTTCCGCAGCACGAGGGGGAGTATTACGAGCTTGGCACCAAATGCAGCTACGCACATACCGGATAACATCACGTCGCATCTCCAGCTAATAAAAAGAACTGCGCAGCTTCTCGGTTACACGACGGTGTCCCATATGCCCACCTAGAACAGGAGAATCATGGTCCATGCCTACCATGATTGGCCGGAGATGCTGCGGAATAAAGACAGAAGGCACCACCAGCCGTAAATGATCCACAGGATCCGTCCCCACAAAATAAAGAAGGCCATCTTCAAGGCGATATTGAGAATGTAAATGCCAGAAAGGCAAGTCATCAGCAAGTGATGCAGGATTCTCAAACCCATTTCGAACCCTTTGAATCCACGGCTCAATCTTTTGAGCCTCGCGAACATCATCAAGAGAAGGTAGATCTTGCTCTACGCCTTGTGGACACTGAACGTCAAGGACAGCAACCGCCAACGGCACAGAATCCTCGTGTAGAAAATCCACAGATGTTGGAACAACAGGCTCGTCAGAAACATGAGAAGTGAGTGAAGAAGGAAGAGGAGCTCGAGAAAGGGCATCAGCATCAGCCATAGAACTCCCTGGGCGATGAACAACATCAAAATCATATATCTGAAGCTTTAAAGCCCACCGAGCAGTACGACCAACCAGGTACTTCCGCTTCAATAATGAAGTAACAGTAGCATGGTCACCTTCAAGTAATGTCCGAGAACCATGTAAATATGCATGAAGTTTCTCGAAACCCCAAACTGCTGCTAAACACTCCTTCTTCGTCGTGGAGTAGTTCATCTCTGCTGGTTGTAATGTATGGCTTATATACGCAATAGGATGGCGTTGACCAGGCACACTCGAGCTCTCTTGCATCAACACACCTCCAAGAATGCTCTATTTCGTTAAAGTTGGATTTATTCAGTAAAATGGGACTAGGTACAAATTTTCAAGTATTTGAAAATGACGTGAAATTATATGTTTTTTGTCCAGGGGCTAGACATATCTGGGGCATGGTGACTAGCGCGGTGACTTTGTGTCCAGACTGAGTCCATCTGGTTGTATAATAAATCTCATTGTCAAGGTGAACAAGCCGAATCTGAAGCTAAAGAAGAGCGATGGCATGCGCGCACACACTATTTGTTTGTTCATTGAGCGTGTGGTGAGCTTTCCAAAATGAACGTCATTCCTATTAGCCAGACATATAACTTAATGGTGAGAACATTTAGATATTATTCAATGTTATCTTTTTCTAACGAATCTAATTGTGAAGGTGTAGCAAGAGGCATTGCTAGTCTGGAGAAGTCATTTAACTCATTTGACCCTTAGTGCATTTTCATGAAACTAAATAACATTCATATTATTAAGGAATTTCTCTCTTAAGGAATTAAGTACCTTTTTTTTACGACATAGAGGCTTGCATTTCTTTCAAAGGTGATTTAGTAAAAGGCCTGAGGGCACATGCCATTCTATTTCTCAGACCGGTATTAAGATATACTAGTGCAAAGGGAAAAAGGTATTTGGTGATCAAGTAAATGGCATGAGGGCACACGCCATTATAAGCCTAAGCGCTAGTGGACACCTCCTTTTTGGTACTCTCAGCGGTACTATCATCCTTCTCCGGGTCAGTTGTTTTGCTTTGGATTGTTGTCTCTGACGTTACTGGGGCGTTCTCGATAGTTGTTAATGTTGCCGTTTGTTCAGAAAAATGATCACCTGGAGTATAGTACGGGGAGTTTGGAAGACTTATATATTCTACATCTTCACCTATCTCCTTCTCCGTCTCCTTTTTCTGCCTCACTTACAGATTTTGTGCTTGCCATGAGAACGCTCTTCACCCTAAAATATGGAGTTCGTTGTGTTATAAAAGGAAACCAACACACACGCTGCAAGGGAATGATGGTACATAAAGCACGTAAGCCCACAATATGGGTTTATGTGCCATTAATATGGGCCACACGCCATATTATTAGATTTATGCACGTGTGATTGGTAAATGCATATGTCACATCATCTTTGTTTTACCTCACACACTATATCAGGCCTAATGAACCATATCACATGTGCGCACATGCTATATATATGGAGAAGTATAGAAAAATTCAATGCATGATTGTGGAGAGCAATGGCATGAAGCCACATGCTAAATAACATTTTAGAGAAAGAATTAAAATAGAAACATGCAAATAGTACTGAGTGGACCAAGACTTAGAAGTGCACAATTGAATGAGGTATTTCTAATAAATATTTCACTCACCTCATATAGGAATGGCTACCACTTTCAAATGGCGTATCGCCTCATGCCATCACCTCGCAATTTGTTATAACAATCCGATGAATTCATATTCGGCTTGTTCACCTTGAACTTTAAGTAAGATTTGCTAGAACAACTAAGAATTTATACTTGTTATTTGTATCATCTCACCTAGGAATGGCGTAAGGCCACATGCCATCACACCTCCTCTTATTCAGATTCGGATTGTTCACCTTGAAATAAAATACATTAGAAACTTAGTAAAGGAATATTAATGAATCTCACCTTGAACCCGGGTTATGAATGCTCTTGCTGCATCTCTTGCATGGTCTGGCAAGGTGATGGTGGCACTCTGCTTCCGCATCCAACCATGCACAACATTATCCACCGATATGCTCATGCTGGGATCCCTTGGATTCAGCACCCATCTCTTTTCTAGGCAATCCTTCGTATATCCGGAACTTGGCTTGAACCACTCCACAGTTACATTGAAGGAGTTAGTTTCCGCGTCCTCCTCTGCATCAGTGATGCAGCGCCCCACCCATATCATTTGTTTTTTATTACTGGGTCTGACAAGCACGACCATTCCTTTGCAGACCTGTACTGGATTGAATGCTGAATCCGGCTTCTTGTTCCTCGGCCCACAATAGTGATCCTCAACATCGTTATCTATCACTGCATTTCCAGAGGACATTGTTCCGCTACTATCTGGTGCTCTGGGTTCTGGCCAAAAGGACTCTTCCAATTCTTCATATACAACAGGCCCATTTTGGATAGCAGATATAATCTTCTCCCAGTATTCGATCAAAGGCTTGCACCTCTGAAAATAGGATTCTCCACCAAACACCAACCCCCTCTTCTAGAAGGCAATATGCTGTCTAATCCCGGCCACTATACTTTCCTGGTCTTTCAGTCCATCCAGGTGCATCGGCCGTGGGGAACCCTGAGGAATCATAGGTTCCCCAGTTATGGGATCTCTCTTGAAGAGTTCAATGCCGTCCACTGGCAGCCACACTGTGTCCCATTCTCTCATCTTGTACCTCATCACTGGAGCACCGTCACGCATGCTGAAATGAAACTGAAGAGGCTTGGAGTGGCCAATCAGCGTTTCGGATCCGTCCCTGATGTAGCCTCTTACAAACCCCTTAAAGTCTGGAACCTCTGTCACAAGTGCAGCTTCAACAGTGCCTTTGATGCAATTTTGGAATTCATCGTAGAGTTGTGGGAGGGTGAGGATATTGGATCGCCGGAGGGACTCTGCCAGGTGACTGAACATGGCATCGACGTCTTCATGAGTGTGCCCAACCATGAGAAAGCCAAGTGTAACCGTTTCAAATATGCCTTTGGCAACAAGCATCACCAAGTATGCGAAGACATACATGTTTTTGTTCTCACTGCCAGCATTGTCTGTTTGGAGCAGAAGATGGGGTGGAAGGCCACATCGGCCGCAAGAACTTCCTTGAGATTCTGCTTCGTTTGGATGACGCTGTGCATTCACCGGGCGACCAGCCTCGTCGGAATGGCATGAGGCCTCACTGTAAGCGACTAAATTTTCCATTCTACTTTAGTCACTTAACCACACCTCCGACCACTTGGAGGAGTCTCATTCACAACCTCCATAAGTCCAACTCAGGACTTGGGGCTTGCTAGCCCCGAGAATGGCATCCATGCCACTCAACCTTAGCACTTGGTCCAAGTGCTCCACGTGTCCGATCCCATGATCGACACCCCAAGGTACCACCGACGTATCGGCCCGTTACGCTAAGGCCATGCCCATTTACCTTGGTCACACTGGTGGTCCAACACCACCTGCATTCCAATCCCGTCTCTCAAAGACTGGGTCATCCATCCATGAGTGATCATCCCAGATCCACTCCTTGACATCCTTAGGATGCCTACAGACATGGGGAATAGCCTTCCCCAATATCTCTATTCCGGTCCCCACCAAGTTCCTTTCTGTCCATGGCTGTGTTCGCCAACACTGCCACTGGATCAAGGCCCACCGGCCCGACCACTAAGTCCCACTATCCTCTGGGACTTCTTCACCATGTGACTGTGTCCTTGGTCACCACACCAGAGGCTACTCCTCTTCCTTTCCACAATCTGGGACTTTGGGACACCATTTCAGAACACCGTGGCCCTACGCAGGCCTCATGGGTACTCTCCCCGCCTTCCGCCTTTGGGTGCTCTAGCCATGGGCTTAGAGCGAGGTTCCGTTGAGCCGCGCCAGGTATCCAAGTAGGTAGTGCCACCCACACTTGGACTGGGAGCATCGGCTAGTCGATCTCCCGGGGAACTAGAGCCGGCTCTTGAACACTTCCCCAAGCTACCCCGCTTGTCGGTCCGTATTCACTCTAGTCTTGGACTTCCCAGTGGTCAATTCATCACCCAACACTGGGTATGGCCTCCCTGGACCAAACTGGTCCTTCCTGGGCCAAACTGGCCCTTCCTGGCCAAACTGGCTCCACTGGGCTCCAACCCCCACACTCTCCCTACTATACTTTTGGAACCCCCCGCAGCCCCCCCACCCCTGGGGGACGATCGCTTTGGGCTTTCACCCAACTGCCTGTATTAGTATTCGGACTCGGACTCGGGCTCGAACTTGGACTCGGACTCGGTCTCGGTCCCGGTTTCGGACTCGGACTCGGTCTCGGTCTCGGTCTCGGCCTCGGTCTCGGTCTCGGTTTCGGTTCCATCTCGGTCTCGGTTTCGGTTCCATCTCGGACTCCATCTCGGGTCCCATCTCGGGTCCATCTCGGACTCCATATCGGACTCCGTCTCGGTCCATCTCGGACTCCATCTCAGACCCCATCTCGGGTCTATCTCGGACTCCATATCGGACTCCATCTCGGACTCCATCTCGGACCCCATCTCGGGTCCATCTCGGACTCCATATCGGACTCCGTCTCGGTCCATCTCGGACTCCTTCTCGGACTCCATCTCGGACTCCATCTCGGGTCCATCTCGGACTCCATCTCGGACTCCATCTCGGGTCCATCTCGGACTCCACTTCGGACTCCATCTCGGACTCCATCTCGGACCCCATCTCAGGTCCATCTCGGACTCCATATCGGACTCCGTCTCGGTGCATCTCGGACTCCTTCTCGGACTCCATCTCGGACTCCATCTCGGGTCCATCTCGGACTCCATCTCGGACTCCATCTCAGGTCCATCTCGGACTCCACTTCGGACCCCAACTCGGGTCCATCTCGGACACTTCCACGTGTCATGTGTTGGTCCTTTTTGGGTCCCTTTTTGGAGCCTCGCCTATGGCTCGCTTCGTGCTCATTCCTCGAGCACTTCGTTGGGAGTTCCACTCCCGCTCTTGACTTTTCAAGTCGGAGCTTTTGGTCCAAACGTGTTACGCTCGTTTGGCTCTCGCTTCGGCCACTACCACGTGGTGCCCTTCCGGCTCCACTTTGGGGCCTAGGGATTTTGTGTCTCACAACTCCACCACCCATAGACGAAGTTCGATGTCCTCATCGAACGGTAAACCATTTTGTAAAGTAACACTCGCATGTGTTACCATTTCCATCCTTGGCACCTAGCCAATATTTGTCAATGGTTTGACATTGAAGGCTCACCATGCCTTCTCCATATTCGTCAATGGTTTGACATTGAAGGCTCACCATGCCTTTTGCATATGCCTCAATGGGTTGACACCAAAGGCTCACCATGCCTTGCCTATCCTCTAAGGAGGGTAGTCTCTCCAACTTAGAGACTGATTGGACCACATGTAGTGGTGCTCTCCTTTTATTGGTTTAGTTCTCGCTAAACCTCTTAGAGACCCTTCTTTAAGTCAATCGCACTACTCCTTCTCGAGTAGTCTCAATTTCCATCTATTGAACGTTTGCATCTTGGAACTTTTACTCTTTTGACTTTTGGAAGTCAATTTCCTAGGTGTCTCCAACACCTTGTATTGCACAGATTGTGCAACTCCACCTCCCCATCCTAGGAAGCTCATTACTTGAGGGCACCATCATCCTCTCTTCTATTTCGTGCCACCTTGGGCACTAAGTTCCATTTATCATACTTTGTGCTAGGGCTGTCCATGACCCTATCATTTGGCTACCTTACCACTCCCTCCCTTGGAGCTTCCACTTTCGCCAAATTAGAGCAATTCGGAATTCATCCTTGGAAACACACTTCCTTTTCCGCAATTTGTTAGCGTCCAACACATTAGTGTTCCTCGCCTAACTTTGTCACTTGGATTCCTTCCAAGGGATTCCACGGCCCTATCTTGGCCACTCATCTTTTGCTCCTATCCGTTGATTGTTGCACCAAGCAACATCGAATCTCTACCTCCCTCCTTGAGGTATTCTTTTGATTCCATAGCAAAGACTCTGCTTTGCCAAGACTAGGGTGTTCACCCCTAGTAAGTCTCTTTTAGCATCTTCTGCTGTGGGCTCTATCCACGGCCCAACTTTGTGACCCTCCCATGGGTCTCTTTAGAGACTACTTTCTTTGGACACACTATGCCATCGCAATGACATAGCTCATTTACCTAAGGTGCTTTTCCCACTTGGTCACCTTGACCAAGCCACACCATCATCAATAGTTCAAATCAACACTTTGAACTAGGAACCTTATTCCTTAGTCCAAACAAGGACCTTGTCCTTATTTAGCCACAAGATCACCTAGTGATCTCACCTCGGCACCTTAACAGGTTTGCCAATAGATACTAGGTCTTCCCGACCTTTAACTTGTTAACTACAACCCCGGGGGCATCCCCCACACTTGGCGGTGCGCCCAAGCCAGCCCTTCCGGCCAAGGGTCCATAGCAACTAAGGCTGGGTGTCCCCATCTCATTCACCATGTCCTTGGTGCCACTTGCACCAAAGTGTTCAAGTTAGATATGCTGAGCCATACAAAGCAATCTAACCATGCATCACGACTCCGAGGCATCCCTCGCTTGGCGGTGTGCCCAAACCAGTCTCCACACTGAGAGTCCATGACCACCGAAATATGAGTGTCCTCATATTCCAAACCATCACCACGCCCTAGTGATTTGGGACTCGAACCCAAGCACTAGAGGGTCGGGACTCGAACCCAACCTCCGTATATGCATCTACGGACAGCATCACACAAGATGCCTGGCGTGACTCCCCACGCCGGTGCACCAACTTATTTTTAAAGCGCGCTACAGATCACAGCTTAGGAACCTAGTTCCTCCACACTGCCAAGTCCTCTCACTTGACATGTTTGTGATCATGCATGGACTCCTCCATGCTTGGCCCCCTGGGCCACCCTTTCGAAGTTAGCACCTTCAACTAGGGTATTCGTTCCCCTGACTTGCCAATCTCGCTTTGGCAAGTCCTCCGACCACTGTAACATGGTTCCTGCACAAGCGTGAAAGTCCTTAACCATCGACTTTCGTTCAAAGCCTTCTCTTTGAACACTCGGGAACTACTTCCCTAACCTTGACAGCCTTGCCTCATGGCAAGCTTCAAGACCACGCTTCTGCTGCGCCACTCTGATTTCGCGCGTTCTATGAACCATTTACACTTGGCCTTTCTAGGTACTAAGCTACCTAGAATCGTCTTCGGGAACCTTGAAGGAACTTTGTCCCTTAGCTTGCTAAGGCCTCCCTTTTTGCAAGCTTTCCAATTGCCACATAGTCTAACATGGACAATTCTATATTTTAGACTCTCCATGGCATCCCGGTTGCTAGTGGCAACACCCTCGAGCCCCCACTTGATTCTCCACTCCCAGCTGGCATAACCAACCTTGGTTATGCCCTTCGATTCCTATGGTTCGGTTCCATCCCCTTACTTCTTACTTTTGGCTTCACACCTTTCCTTCGGTCATTCTCCTCCAGACCAGGAGGATAGCTTTGCACTTTCTATCATGCCTTAGCAAGTATTCTTAGGGATGAACCTACCAAATAGCCCAGGGAGTGGTTCCTCAATCCGGGTATGCTCACCTTATAATCCCACACACTGGGATTACATTGTTGCTTATAGGCTTTTACATGCCCATCACTAGCCTTGCCAAAATTCCATTTTTGGCTTTGTCCAACTCGGGTAGACAGTCCTCTCCTGTCTCCGCAACCTTGGACATTTGGATAGCACCTTCTATCCATCATTCGCTAGGGACTTAGTCCCTTGGGCTTTATCCATTGCCCTCGCGACATCAAACACCATCTTCTGGTGTTCTAGAGTGTTCGGGTGTCCCAATGATGGCTTTCTTGACAATGAGTATTCCCTTTTATGACATTGACTTACTATATCGCAACACAAGCAACTTATCCCCCGTAAGGGTATGTCTGACTTCCCTATGCTATTAAGAAGTCTTGGGCAGCTACCTTCTACCCGTTTAACCAGTTATTTTGCACCTTTTGCTTAGTTGCCTCATAGTTGTCAAGTCCTACAACTCATTGCTTGGTGCTTTCACACCTCCATCATTATTTGGGTCACCACACTCCAACTGCATGCTCTGCAGCTTAGGCTATGCCATTCCCATTTCCATTGGGATTCCTTTGGCAAGGGGTTCTCATGAACCCACCAACATAGCCTCAAGGTATCACATCTTGGCACATTTGGTGTCTCCACACCATCGGCTCCACGAGCCTACCTCTATGACACTTCCCCTTCGTGTTTATGTCTTTGCCAAGACCAACACCGCTCTTTCTCATGCCAACCATCCATTAGCATTGCACCATAGAGGTCACACACAACTTTGTGTCAAAGTTGTTTTCTTCTGGGAACACATTTCCCATAACTTTAACATGGCACATTTTGCCATCGATGAGATACCCTCTGTTCTCATCCTTGGATCCTATGATCCCCCCCCATCCTTTGTGGGGTACAACACACCTCAATCCAAATGCTTCCATCAGTCCTTTTAGGACCATCCCTTGACTCTACTTGAGTCATCAGCAGTTTTGGACTTGGTTAATCCACAGACCCTTAAGGTTCTACTTGTGAGGCACTAGCTCACTGGAATACACTTCTTGCATTCCTATCCTACTCAAAAGGACTATTTTCACAAGTGTTACTCCGACACTTGATTTTGTTCTCTGGGGGCAACTTTTGCCCCTTAGGACTACTTGTCCATGCGATGAGAATACCACTCATCTCTAAGTACACCCCCCAACTCCTTGGGTTGTTCCAGCATTTATTAAAGGTAGCCCCGGCTACCATTTCAAGGACTTGAGTCCTCTTTCGTATTTGACCTCCCACGGTCATTACCTCTGGTCTCACATTCATGAGCACCAACCTCAACTTTATGAGGATAATCTTGTGACTCCTTTATTGTTTTGGAGTCTCTATCTTTCCCGTGATCCCAACTTTAGTTGTTTACCACAACAACCTTAGCCAATTTGCTGAGACAAATGCTCATCCGGATCACACCCTCAACTCAATGAGGAAAACCTTGCATTGTTCCCAAGATCCCAAAGTCGTTCCATTATTGGCCCTTTTCTATCCACCACCTCGTCTACAAGTTCACACATGAACTGTAATGGAGAGCTATGTCTTCCCGACTTGCTACTCCTCAAGGATAGGCCCACTCCTCGGACCTTTCGATGCCAACACTAGTGGTGATATACTTGAGCACCAATAAAAGTTGGACTAAGGAACAGCTCCGATACCAAGTTGTAAGCGACTAAATTTTCCATTATACTTTAGTCACTTAACCACACCTCCGACCACTTGGAGGAGTCTCATTCACAACCTCCATAAGTCCAACTCAGGACTTGGGGCTTGCTAGCCCCGAGAATGGCATCCATGCCACTCAACCTTAGCACTTGGTCCAAGTGCTCCACGTGTCCGATCCCATGATCAACACCCCAAGGTACCACCGACGTATCGGCCTGTTACGCTAAGGCCATGCCCATTTACCTTGGTCACACTGGTGGTCCAACACCACCTGCATTCCAATCCCGTCTCTCAAAGACTGGGTCATCCGTCCATGAGTGATCATCCCAGATCCACTCCTTGACATCCTTAGGATGCCTACAGACATGGGGAATAGCCTTCCCCAATATCTCTGTTCCGGTCCCCACCAAGTTCCTTTCTGTCCATGGCTGTGTTCGCCAACACTGCCACTGGATCAAGGCCCACCGGCCCGACCACTAAGTCCCACTATCCTCTGGGACTTCTTCACCGTGTGACTGTGTCCTTGGTCACCACACCAGAGGCTACTCCTCTTCCTTTCCACAGTCTGGGACTTTGGGACACCATTTCGGAACACCGTGGCCCTACGCAGGCCTCATGGGTACTCTCCCCGCCTTCCGCCTTTGGGTGCTCTAGCCATGGGCTTAGAGCGAGGTTCCGTTGAGCCGCGCCAGGTATCCAAGTAGGTAGTGCCACCCACACTTGGACTGGGAGCATTGGCCAGTCGATCTCCCGGGGAACTAGAGCCGGCTCTTGAACACTTCCCCAAGCTAGCCCGCTTGTCGGTCCGTATTCACTCTAGTCTTGGACTTCCCAGTGGTCAGTTCATCACCCAACACTGGGTATGGCCTCCCTGGACCAAACTGGTCCTTCCTGGGCCAAACTGGCCCTTCCTGGCCAAACTGGCTCCACTGGGCTCCAACCCCCACACTCTCCCTACTATACATTTGGAACCCCCCGCAGCCCCCCCCCCCCTGGGGGACGATCACTTTGGGCTTTCACCCAACTGCCTGTATTAGTATTCTGACTCGGACTCGGGCTCGAACTCGGACTCGGACTCGGTCTCGGTCCTGGTTTCGGACTCGGACTCGGTCTCGGTCTCGGTCTCGGCCTCGGTTTCAGTTCCATCTCGGCCTCGGTTTCGGTTCCATCTCGGTCTCGGTTTCGGTTCCATCTCGGACTCCATCTCGGGTCCCATCTCGGGTCCATCTCGGACTCCATATCGGACTCCGTCTCGGTCCATCTCGGACTCCATCTCGGACCCCATCTCGGGTCCATCTCGGACTCCATATCGGACTCCATCTCGGACTCCATCTCGGACTCCATCTCGGACCCCATCTCGGGTCCATCTCGGACTCCATATCGGACTCCGTCTCGGTCCATCTCGGACTCCTTCTCGGACTCCATCTCGGACTCCATCTCGGGTCCATCTCGGACTCCATCTCGGACTCCATCTCAGGTCCATCTCGGACTCCATCTCAGGTCCATCTCGGACTCCACTTCGGACCCTAACTCGGGTCCATCTCGGACACTTCCACGTGTCATGTGTTGGTCCTTTTTGGGTCCCTTTTTGGAGCCTCGCCTATGGCTCGCTTCGTGCTCATTCCTCGAGCACTTCGTTGGGAGTTCCACTCCCGCTCTTGACTTTTCAAGTCGGAGCTTTTGGTCCAAACGTGTTACGCTCGTTTGGCTCTCGCTTCGGCCACTACCACGTGGCGCCCTTCCGACTCCACTTTGGGGCCTAGGGATTTTGTGTCTCACACTCACGTGATAACCCTACAATCTGACGGCCAACATATTCACTAGGATGGCATGGGGCCCCACGCGATACTGCAAGCCTTTGCTCCTCCTCCAGCTGAACCCTGTATGGGGTTTGATCGATAAGGGCCTTATGCAAGGGTTGGCCGTTCAGCTCAGTCTGCGCACTTTGCAGAGACCTTAAGTGTTTTGCTAGGGACGCAATCATCATGTTTGCACCCCCGCCACCCCATAGAGGTACAAAAAAGTTCCCATAGTTCTGGGCACCATGCCCATGAGCGATTATGCCAAACAGAGACACAGGCAGCTGCATGGATGAAGAGATTGCCTTGGGGGCAGGATTGAGTCGAGGTAAGCACATCTTTTTCTGGTCCATTTTGTCGTGGATGATGCAAAGGTAAGAGTCAGGTCTCTCCATGGAGAGAATCCTGTTATAATAATATGCAGTCCTGCAGCTTCTCTGCTCGATGTTGTGGTAGAGTCGCCTTTTAACCAACGTCTCTTGCTCTTGAGCGATGCAAGAATTCTTCGACAAAGCCATTTTGATAGCAGTGCACTCGTCACACTTTGAAAAGTTGGAGTACTTTCCTATACTCACATCCCTGAACCTGTTGCTCCACAATCTACTAAATCTAGATTGGCTCAGCTTCCTGTAGCCATTACTCTGGAGTTCCCAATTCACATCTTCCAATATGGCCCCCTTGGTATACATGGAAGGGAGAACTCGTTGGGTGTCTCGAGTTCCATCTTCCAAGAGGCGGGTTTTATGTGGTTGCTGCTCGCTACATGTCTCGACAAACCTCTTGAAGATTGCCTCTCCATATACAACATGACCCCTGGTTTTGTGAGTACCGTTGTTCCCATGGACTGCCTGTTGAACCCTTTGTTCCTCGAACTCAGTTTTGATTCTGTAGAATGTGGTTCGAGGGACTCCATAAATGATTCTCCATGCCTTCATGCAGACCAAACCCCTCTGGAAGACCATGCCCCCCACCTGATGTTCTGAAGCATCAACAGATGACCGTAATGCCTCATACACAAAATTGCAAGCTGCCTTCCAGGACAATGTCTTGTATCTTGCTCTCTCCTCTTCAATACCATCCCAATCAGCATGTTGACAGCACCTCCTCTTGCAACAAGCAACTGTCGAGACCATTCGAACCTCCATCGCCATTTTCTGCCTTTTCGGTTCGTTGCTCAGATCCCTTTAGCTGTGCTTTAGGAAGGTGTACTTTCTTTTCCCATGAAGAGATGTTCTATCATCAGTTGTAGTGGTGTTTGATTGTGAATCCTTCACATTCTCAAACACTAAGTGCCTCAATTTCCACCGCACAATGCTTCCAATAGTCAGACTGTTTTTTTCTGTGTCAACAACCTCTAAAATCGCAACTCCAATATCATCCCAGCCCAATTCTTGATTAGCAACCGCATCTCTTGGATCGACAACTGTGGCTAAGCCCTCAGCTACCACCTCCCCCTCGGGGTTGTTTAGAAACACCTTTGCCTGAATCTATATAGCACGGTTCTTAAAATCCACAGAGGGAACATACGTCGCACTTGCGGAGGCCATTCTGAAAGTGCAGAAAAGAAGTTAAAACCATACAAAAAATGATTGGAGAATGGCCTAAATCATAACATACCAAACAACCTCAATAGCATGAGGCCACATGCCATTATTCAAACATCAATAGCATGAGGCCACATGCCGATATTCAAACATGCTAATGACACCCACGTGAAATTTCGCATTCACAAATATGGCATTAGCCCTCATGCCATCTTGATATACACACAGCTGCAGGCAAGTAAAAACATACATGACAATACACTAGCCATGAAATTGCAAGGGCCCAAGATGGCATGTGGCCCCATGCCATTTCTAAATGTGGTCCTAAGCCATTCCATGGTGAACATACCAGGAAGCACAAGTGCCGAATATCAAGAGGAAGCGGTAGCCACACCAAAGACAGTGCCGCTCGCAACACCGCAACTACTCGTAGCGCCGCTCGCAACACCGCAACTGCTCGTAGCGCCACTCGCACAAACTGCCACTCGCATAAACTGCCGCTCGCAATGGCGCTCGCAATGCCGCAACCACTCGTAGACGCATAAACCACAACTCACAACGCCGCTTACACAAGCAGCGCTCACTGCGCTCAGCGGAACCAAGAACACGGCGCAAAAAAATGATAGGAATGAGTTCGAGAATTCAAAAATAACATACGCTTGAACGTCACATCAAATCCTCTGACAAACCAGATCTTATGATTCCTCTTGATTAGCTTCTAGACTTTGCTGTCGGACGTTGAACTTTGTTACATCATGTCCTTGCCTCGATCCAGCTGTGCCATGTCAGTGATTCTAACTTTGCCATGCCATGTCAGCAATCCGCGCCAAGATTATTCGCCATGTAAAGGAATAATTATGCTGTGTGTGTATGTCCATTTATGGCAATATAAGGCCACACGCCATTCAAAGAATAATGCTAGTCGAGCATTTTTTGGTGCATTTCTGGGTTCAAAATTGCATGAGCCCACACGCTATAAAGTTTACCTGTACCAAAAATAGAAACAGCTTTATTTACTTGGGAATTTAAGTGGTTGAGGCATTTTTAAACTTACAAACACATGCCCTACTTGCATTCCTTTGGTTGCTTAAAATTCAAAAATATTATAAACCTTTCTTTTTGCATTTTCAATGTTTTCAATTATGGTTTTTGATTTTCGCAGGACCAGCCTAGTAATCTATTTGCATCCCGTCATGTTTATAGCTAGCTTTCGTTTGTCCCCTTCGCTAGCCTGAGATACATCTGCTCGTCATCTGCCTCTTACAGCATTTGCCCAGAAAGGGCATCTTTCTTCACGCAGCATTGGCCACATGTTTAGGGTTTAGGGTTTAGGGTTTAGCAATTCAGTAGTTTGATAAACATGCAAATACAGAACTTGATACAAAATCCTTTGATATGTCACAATGCCCCTAGGACCATAAACACATTTCAATAGAGAGGGTCCTTTCATTTTATAACTCCTTACGTAGATCTTGGTGAAACCAGAGTTAGTGAAGTTAGTTTCTTGTGGTCCCGCATTTGATTGTGATGTCCCTTTGCAGTGTCGATGGAAAGGTCAATGCACACCAAACTGTAAAATCTTGGAGCAAAATAACGGTCGGATCTATGGCAAATGCCCCTGAAACATTGTAAGGCTCGTGTGGTCTCATGTGGTGTCCGATTGAGATGCTTCTTTGCAGGGTCATCAAGAAGGACATTGTATACCATTCTTTATTTAGCTGAACATCTGGCATTTTTGGAAATACAAGATGCTTTGGAATATCCAATTATGCATGGTATAAATATAGCGAGGGTATTAAATGATATCCCAATCATGATCTTTCTTTTGGATTTCGCGTGCATGCAGTCCGAGGAATGATGACGTTGCGGATTTCCTTAGGATTTCACGTGCATGCATGCACGCGGCGATCCAGAAATTAATGGTGGCGCCCAAGTCCGAGGAATGATGACATGGCGGGATTACCAACCGTCGTGACATTTCGCGCGTGTGAGGTTAGGTTTTGCATCGTACTCGCGCTCGCACACTCGCGCTCGCATCCCGCTCCCACTCGCGATCACGCTCACATTCGCGCTCATCTACCTTCTCTACAGGTTTCTCGTGTGCATCGGCGTCCACTCGCGCTTGCATCACACTCGCACTCGCATCGCGCTCGTGTGCATCGGCGTCCACTTCAAGACACACCCAGTTTGTAACTTCGCCGCCAACTCCGCCGCCCACTCCACCACCCACACGCAGCCCACTTGCCGTCCCGGGAGATTTCAGCGCCACTCTCCAACTGTAAGTGGCAGAGTAGCCTTGCTGCTATGATCCGCTGCACACACAGTGCACATTCACCAGCGAGTCCGGCCTCGATTGTCACGCCTCCATTCGGCTTCAAATGGTAAGTTCCGGTTCTATGCCGGTTCTATGCCGTCTCCGGGCAGCATTCTAGCTTGGCGATGCAACAGATAGTTGTGGATATTATGGTGGGCGAGGAGGTGAAGAAAGTCTTCAAGACAAGAGTTGTCCGCCTGATAAAAGGCAACTCGCCCCTCCGATCTATCATATACATCTCCCACGCGCAGAATGTCAAGCAAGAAACGTGCTACAAATCGGGTCTGCACGAGACATTGGCACGAACACGGAAGCTCTGGGTTCAACTGAAGAAGCCACAAAAACCAGGACAAGGACGTGCACTAGCAACTAGCGCCTGGCAGGTAAGCCTCGTTGCATGTGGCATAGCATGTGGCCTCACGCCATTTCCATTGCAGGAATTCTCGAGTCTTCTCTTGAAAACACTGGGGGTCAATGACACACTCAGCATCCATAACATTCTACTCGCGACAAAAGTTGTTTTTGACAAATGGGTAGATGTGCTGAGGAGGTACCATGATGGGGAGTTGCTAAACTCAATGGGTGTGGAGGACGGCCGGAAGCCCAATGATTTGAAGCTCAACGCCTTGCATTTCTCACGGTCTCTAGACGATGACGACCTTCTGACAGTGGCTAATGCTCTTCTACGTGGTGAGGTAGTCTTCAATAAGACCAAAATGACTCCCGGCCATATTGTGACATACGAGGACTTGTGCACGACTCTGAGAGCTCGTGCGCTATTGAAGGATTGGATCTTCGAGCAAGTGGCCGTGGAGAGGGTGAGCATCGACACCACGCAAGAGATGATGGAAGAGCTGGAGTTGTCAAATGAAGACATCGACGACTACGTGAAGGGGGCCCCCAAGTTCATCGATCTGCTGCGGGATGCCACGAAAAGTAAAGCTGAGAAGTTGGACGAGGGAGAGGGCAGGCGTGGGCTGATGCCGGTCGTTGGATGCGACATCCAAATTTCATTAAGAGGGATGTCGACCGCCGGCTTCAGAAACAGCTCGACCCCGCAGCAGAGGCCTATCGAGAACCTTACCGGGTATATGTGAATTTGGATGAGGATCAAAGGTGGAGGAGCATCGTTTCCCGCGGAGATGAGCAGGTCAAGAACATCTTTTGTGTGATGGACTTCACAAACAAGGAGATCACTCATGCAGACGAAGTCAGCTCCATCATTGACTTAATGGTGGGACTTGCGGAGGTGGAATCTTCAGTCCACTATATGATCTATGACTCCGAATCCTATCACAAGTTCTGGAAGGCCTTGAACGAGGTGAAGGCTCAGTTGAAAGGCAAGGAGATGCAAGAGATCCATGGGATAATGGCTAAGAAGAAGATACCGACGAATGTCCGCATCTTCACACTCGCCCTTGTTATTGGTCCTACAGCAGAGTGGGACTGGAGTGACTTCCCAGCTTCATTCGACAAGGCCGATCGAATTGATCTGAGGGAGGTCAATTTACCCGTGCCTGACGAACTGAAGACGGCTATAGAGCTTTCGAATCCAGAGAAAGCTCCAGGTGCAGCATGGGAAATGCTCAGCTGGGTCTTCAACGCAATAGCTGCTTCCGACTCCAAGGGCAAATGCGTTGTCGAGTACAACTGCGGCGGACAATTCTTTCGAGCCGCACTATTCAAGGGTGTCCTGTGTGTTGCGGTGACAAACTCCATTGAAGAGGTGACTTCAATGGAGCATATAATTACAATTGCCAAAGAAAAACAGTATCTTCTCTGCGAACCTGGTGAGTACGCACTTTAAGTTTAAATGTTATCTCATAAGCTCTGTATGCAGGAGCGTGGCCACCCCCAGATGCTGAAACGGCGTTAACAGCTACTGTTGAAGATACCCATGTTGGGCCGAGCTCACAACCTGCACAAGGTAAGGTCACATGAGGCCTCACGCCATTTTGATTATAGATCGTTGTGAATATTCAGACATGAGGACTGAAAAGCGCACTAGTGGCGCGTCGAAGAAGGACAAACAGACAAGCAATAGGAAAAAAGGAGGTACAAATTATATTTGCAATGGCGTGTGGTCTCATGCCATTCCTTGCAGGAGACACTTCTTCAAAGGCAAAACAGGCAAGCACCAGCCAAGCTCAAACTGACAGTGGTCATAAAAAGCGAAAGCACGTTGGACAGTCGTCGGGATCAGAGGCGTTTGATTCGAAAAGGAAGAAGGGCAACGAAAAGATGATAGGTAATGCCTCGCGGTTATGGCGTGTGTGCTCATGCCATTCATTGCAGATCAAGGGCTGAGTGAAAGCAGCCAGTCACCACCTCCTGACTTAGATTCCTATGGCGGACTCCCCTTCCCCAATCTCAATGGAGAGGTACAATGGATGAGGGATGCTTTTCAAGTCAAGGCCACGTTTTTCTCATCTCGTCCTCTTCGAAGGGTGCAAGAACGTGCAGAAACCATGTTAAGACAGTCGGGTGAGGATACGGTCCTAGGTCACGCACTAAAACAGGCTATGGATGTCTTGTATTTTGAGATGGAGACTCGGCCAGATGATTTTCCCAAGATGGTCCTGGAAGAACAAGCCATCCAGCCTGAGCAGCCTATGGAAGAAATGCAGGAGGGGGATGAGGAGCCAGAGAAAGATAATGAGCAGGAAGAGCAGAAGGACGAAGAGGAGGACAAAGAAGAGGAGGACGAAGAAGAGGAGGACGAAGAGGACTTGGATGGTCCTCACAATGGTGACGATCACAATAACGACGACGACGATGATGACGACGATGGCCAGCCTGAGGTGGCCAAAGAGCAGTGGAGGAAGGTCATACAAGACAAACCATCAGGTAAATAATAGTACATCCATTCCTAACCTTTTACCATTTCTAACATTGTCCATGTAGGTCGCAAAGCAAATGGTAAGTAGAGATTATTCAGTTGAATTAAGATACAAACTCTAGCCTTTAGTGTCGAGGAAGGATAGTGCCAAGCAAGGGTCGAAACGTATGTCCAATCCTTCAGAATCAGCAGTGCGCCCAAGTGATATCGGTCCTAGTTCCTCAATAGCAGTTGATGGTAAATACAGTATAGTCGATTCAATGTGCTAATGAGTTTGTTTTTAGTAGCCAGTAGGGAGGATACCATCTCAATCGAAGGGAGATATTTGGACATGCATATGGATCCGCCAGTGGACTCTACTTGCCTGCAAGAGTCATCAGAGCTGGTGGAGGCTACTATCCATATCAACGCCAAGCAAGCTAACCACGCTCCACTTGATGCTTCCCATACCACTGAGTCAATCTTGTCCACGTATCCAACTGACGGTGACCAGGCGCCATTGGACCCGCATGAGGCCGCCCCAGCCGCCGAGCCGGTCGTATCCTCATTTCCAACGGACTCAACGTGTGCCCAATCGTCTGACTACGCGCCGTTGGAACCTCCCTACACCGCCCCTGCTGCCTGTTCGGTCATGTCCACCTTGCCAACGGAGGCACCAGCTGAAATGGCGTGTGATCACACGCCATCGGAACCACCCCATGCCACTGTTGAGCCAGTTGTACCAGAGTCTACAGCTGAAATGGCATGTGCCCACACGCCATCGGATGCGATTGACCCCACATTGCAGAGGAGAGTATTTCCGCCCTTCACGTTTCCTCGACCAAAACCCTCTCAACGACCATCGGGAGCACCATTCGCTAATATTGTAGATGGTAAAATTGACTTGTACCATTTTTTATGCTGACGCATTTCATTTCAGAGTCACGGCGAAGGTACTGTATCGTTTTTTATCTGAACGGTGTCCTTTTCTCCCATGAGCGTGGCTCGTCCTCGAATGTCACTGCACCCTCCAAAGCCTACGGTCGCAAGTTGGTCAAAAGAGACAGATTCACATTAATCACACGGGAGAAACTGCGGGATCTAATAATGACCATGCGACACTTAAAACAGAGGGCCGGGTTCAATTTGCAATTGGGAGTTTGGACATCCATGATGCGCCACAATGCATTAACGTTGCTACAGATGATGCACGATCAGACGCGAGTAATATTACCATTTGACTTTCTCCTAACGCAGGAGGATTGCTTGACTATGGTCCATGTGAGGGGTAGCAAGCCCATCTTCGTCAAGCCAGAGGCTGTAGTGATGAACCGGACTGCTAGGTCAAGTGAAATCCTCATCATCGATGACTCGCCGATTAAAACTGCAACGAACACGCACACATATGCAGTGCACCCCATCTCTTGCAGTATGGAAACTAGGGAGAAGAAACCGTATGTTCTGGGGGACCTTGCAAAATGGCTTGGAGCGATGGTGATAGAGAACCGGCCAGTCCAGGAGGTGGCTGCAGAAATCAACCAAATGGCAAATGGAACGGTATATCAGAAGCCATTTGATCGGACAGACATCAGTCATCATTTATGGCATGTATATTGTCTAGCCAAGCACTATCCGCATCTCCATAATCTGCTCAACCGGATGGGTTCTTCGACCGTTGAACATGAGCGTGGACGTATTAGAGAAGAGATGGCATTACTATTGGGTTTAAATCCTGATAGTGTGGAGAGTGATGAAATTCCAAGATTATTGTATAGGCGTTGGAGGCAAAAAATAACAGTCTGAGATGGCATGTATTTATTTAAAAATGTAACTTATTATGGCATGGGGTTCCATGCCATTGTATTAATATTAAAAGACAATTCTTTGAGAGGATTTGCATTATACTAGAAGTGTTACAGCATGTTATTGGAAGTCTACGAAGTTGTTTTATTAATAAGGGGAAAGTAAAGATTGAATGGGGACTTGGGCTCCACCTAGACTCGGAGCAACTGAGCCAATATTAAAAGGATGGAAAGAAATTGGACGACGATGACAAGGAGAAGAGAGAGGTGAAGCAGTGGCAGGGGGAGGAGAAGTGATTGAGTAGACATTTCCTTGTTTAAAATAAAATGGCATGTGCCTCAATGCAGTTGAATTTTGTTATATTTATATACTATATAAAGGTTTGGAAACCTTATTTTACAAGTGGGATAATGACAATTCCCACTTTAACGAAATAGAGCTTACTTGAACTTCCTCACCCTCGTCACTGAGCGCACGGGACTTAGAGTGGCTCTCAATGTGGGGAAGACGGCCTCTGGAAAAACCAAAGGCAAGACATGCCTTAATCCAAGTAAGAACAGAAGCGGCATCACCACTAGGGCAGTGGCAGCAGCGATGAGAGCAGCCATGGTTGTGGAGATACCAATAGGTCGTCATGCACAAGACTCAAGGGCAGATCCAGAAGAAGAGAAGGGCTTGGAGATGCCAAATGACCAGATGAGAGGGCACAGGGAATCGCCGGAGGTGCACAGGACCAAGGTAAAGGAGCAGGTCCAAGGGGAAGAGGTGAGCCGCTGCCTCACTAGGGCCACAAGTGAAAGTTGGTGCCATACTTCAGCAGTGAGTATGTCTTGGTGGAGCTATACTTCGTCCTGAGTGGCCTCCCGCAGAGCCTTCGCAAAGGTTTGGGGATCCCATTGCAGCAGTCCTTCTTTTGTCTGGTGTGGCATACATTGTTGCAGCATCGATAGCTGGGGCTCACAGTCAGGCCGGCAAAGATTTTCTCACTTTGTTGGTCAGATCCGAGAGGCACCTATGAGCAAACTTCTGGCTGAGTGACCCCCTCTTGGACTGGCCCTGGAGACACACCCCAAGGGAGAAGACCGAACTCTTGGCCCCGCTCTTAGGAAGCCCTCAATCTTGCGACAAAGGCACTAGTCACACCAAAAGAGCAAGAGTACACAAACAGCCAGAAGGCCCAACAAACTAAAGTGCAAGAGGAAGTGACAAGCACGTGGAAGGAACAAGAGGAGCAGGAAGTGGAGCAACAAAGGGACCAAGACAAGGAGATCCTGGAAGCTAGCAAAAAGGTGGAGACGCGAAAGGAGGAATTGATTCTGGGGAAAAGAGTGAAGCCACTGGCACTACTGCTGGAAGAACAGGAGGAGGAGATGAAGCGAATGGGATAGGAGAGGGAAAGAGAGGCCAAAAAGAACAAGATGGAGAACAAGAAGGAATGCAAGGTGGTGCGCAGGAAGTTAAAAACCCAAAGTAGCTCAAAGGAGGCCCTCGCATGGGCAAAAGAGGTGGAGGAGTTCCTCCACAAGGAGGAAATGCGTTCTGAGGAGAACCAGGAACAACAGAAGTATAGTGCAGCAAAAGGAAAAGCACAGGGAGCCTTGGCAAGATGTGGGTGGGAAAAGGGGGAAGACAAGTGTTGGACCACACCAGACTAAGGCCCGAAGGACCCAGAAGAGCAAGGTGACTTGGGAATTGAGTGAGAACAAGAAGGCTGCTCCACACAAGGAAAGGTGGTAAAGGAAATCCCGCACACAGAAGCCTCTAAGACAGAGCCTCACACCGGAGAGTCAAGGAAACGAGCTGGAATAGCGCTAGATGCCAAGGTGACGACAAAGGCAGTCAAGCTGGGTGAGGCACTCAGCCAGGTGGTGGCAGCCAGAGAAGAAGAACTACGCCATAGAGCAGTGATTGCAGTATTCAGAGGGAAGTTTCCCACCGGCTGCATGGCCATGGACTGGCTGAATGCTACACTGGAGCAGGGGATTACAATCAAGAACCTGCTCCCACATGGACGTGGATGCTACACAGTGGTGTTTGAGACAGAGGAGGCACAAACTCGAGCGGAGGAGCTACATGGACTCATTGACGATAGCTGGGCAGTATCCTTTCACCCGTGGATTCCAAGGTTCACGGCAGATGACCAGGCACGGTTGAAGGGGGGAAGTGTCCCACTTAACGTGGCATTGTGGGACATCCCAATGGAGATGAGGATCAAAGAGGTGATAAGAGAGCTTGTCAAGGGAAGCATTGGGCCTAGACACTGTGGATGCGGAGGGCATTCTGGGCCCTGTCAGACTTAAGGTCTTTGTCTCATCCCCAGCAAAACTCCCTACGGAGATAGCAGTCCTGGGATAGTACGTTTGTATACAGGTGGAAAACAAAGCACCACGTTGTGGTTTTTGCCTATAGTCCGGACACAGTGAGAATGCGTGCATGACCAAATGGCCCAAGCTCACTCCAGGACGTCCCTTTGAACTCCCAGAGGCTGTGGAGAAGCAACTGAAGCAACATCCTCTAGACCAGGCTCCACACATGGCCCAAGCTTGCTCCAGGACGTCCCTTCGAACTCCCAGAGGCCGTGGAGAAACAACTGAAGCACGGTTCCCAAGTGCCGGCCTTTCTTTGGACCTGATTCACGGCCCAGAATGTTCGAGAGCCCGATTGCTGAAAACGACGGAGAAGGCTTTCAGCAGGTTCTTCCTTGGACCATGAACATGGCAGTCAGATGGATCCCACCCAGGAGAGAGCTGACAACCACAGAGGCTGGAGACTGGCTGATGTACCAAGGACACACGGCTTTCCCAGAGGTCATCACGCTTGGTGATTACTAGACCCAAATGGAACGTGCCATCACAGAGTGGACGGGCTTTACAGAATATGCAGTGTGTGGCTTCTCCTGGACCAAGTACAAGGGGAGGCTCACTGCAGTATGGACCATCTCCACAAAATGGAGGGCTTGGCCTAGCAACACGGTTTTCTCCTGGAAATATGTTGCTCCATGACTATGCTCACAGTGCTCACGTGGAACTGTCGGGGATTGAGCTCCGATGACAGCAGACTCAACAAGAGAGTACAGCTCAAGTCCCACATCTGGGAGATTGGCTTAGAGGGGAGGATTGACATACTGTGCATTCAAGAGGACAAGATGGTGAAGGCTCCAGACTTCAACCTGGGCATACGCGGGAGAATTTGGTGGAATCCGGCCACACAAGCGAGAATATGTTGTGGAGGAGGAACCACGATCATCATCTCTACCAAGTGGTCAGTGCAAGTAGGTGACCACAGGGTGCTGGTCCCAGGGAAAGCACAGCTGTTGGTCATACACCTACACTTTGGGCGTGTTGGGATTGTCAACATGTATGCACCCACTCGAAGAAGGGAGCATGCACAAATGTGGACAGATATCCAGCAGAGCACTCAAGGAGTGGTGGACTAGTGGCTTGTGGTAGGAGACTTCAACATGATGGAGGGTTTGAGTGACCGGTGAGGTTCACTAGAAACCATTCAGGGGAGAGAGAGAAAGCATTGGACAGCGCTAGTTGAAGTGCTGGGAGTCCTAGACCTCCAGCATGTAGAGGGGTTCACTGCACACTCCCATCCATTCACAAGACGTCAATCAATGGGGTGACAAGCTTGACTGGACAGGATTTATGCTTCTACCAGGCTGCGGCAAGACGGAGGGGGACTCAAAACGTGGCCTGCATTTGCCACCTTTTCAGACTGCGACCCACTCCGAGGCGTTCTCAGGCTACAGGCGGAGAAAGGAACGGCAATGCAGAGGAAGATCACCAAAGCCACAATGGGCGACCAGGTAGCAGTGAAGCTCATCTGGGAAGCACTAGATGGTAGTAAAGGGGAACTCGTCCTGGCACTGGGCACTTGCTCCACTAAGCTCTGGGAAAGGTAGGCAGCGCTTAAAGGGGAAGTCCTGAAGGAGGTGAGACTGGCGAGACAAAAGGTGGCGGCAGCCCAAAGAATGGTCCTACACACAAACGACAAGGCCAGATGGACAGAAACACTGGATGAGGGAAGCAGAGCTGCGGGACAAAGAATATGGAGCATGGAGTGCCGGACTCCATACCATGGAGGATAGCTGGGTGATGAATGAGCAGTTTCTCAACAAAGCCTTCTACAAGGGGATCCGTCCAGTCACCAACTCCCCCCCGATCCTAGGACTGAGGAAGGATGATAGAGAAGTGGTTGAGGACCAACAAGGAATGTAGGGGCTGGCACAGAAGTTCTACCAGAAGCTGTACACTGCCAAGCCCTGGTCCCAGAATAGGAGAGATGCTGCAAGCAGAGTGTTGTCCTGTCTTCCATGTAGAGTTTCTGACGAGCACCTGGAGATGCTGGTGGCCAACTTTTCACTGGAAGACCTCCACCAAGCCTTGGAACAGCTGAACGATGACAAGATGCCAGGTATGGACGGCATCCTTCCGGCATTCTATGAGGAGTATTGGGATGACGTTGGCCTGATGCTCCTGGAGACATGGCGAGGTGCACAACAAATAGGGGTGCTGCTGGGAGAGATACTAGAGGGACAAATCGCATTGATTCCAAAACAGGGAGACCTCTAGGAGCTCAAGAACTAGTGCCCCATAACCATGCTCAACACATTGTACAAGGTATACGCAAAGGCAATGGCACTCAAGCTACAGCCAGTCATGCCCCTCATCATTAGAGAACAATAGATGAGATTCATGCCGGGATGACAGATCGCAGAAAACATATAGACGTACCTCCTTGCACAACGGTAGGCAAACGTCTCAAATCAACAGATTGTAGCATGGCTACTAGACTTTGAGAAGGCCTATGATCGAGTCGATTGGGACTTCTTGGAGGAGTGCATGTGGAGGATAGGGATCCTGGCAAGGATGGTCTCGCATATCTCACTTCTATATAGGGGAGCATCAAGCCGGGTCACACTAAATGGAGAGATAGGCCCGACCTTCCACTTGGGACACTCAGTGAGGCAGGGATGTCCACTTCCCCCCTACCTGTTTCTGATAGTAGTAGAGACGCCGGGCTCTTTCCTTGTGCATGGAGGGGATATAAAAGGCCTGGTGCTGCCCTCTGAACGGCTACAACTCCCGGGAACTCAAGTCGTGATGCAAGAGCTACAAGACGGGGCATTTGCAGATGACACCGCACTCTTCCTGCTCGCCACCCTGGGGAACCTGGACGCAGCAAGGTCCAAGCTGGAGATCTTCAACATGGCAGCGGGAGCAGCCATAAACTAGAACATGTCAGTAGGAGTGAACTAGGGAAAGCCAGGCATTGAGGCTTGGGGACAGGAGATAGGCTTTCAGTGGATTCGCCCTGGCGAAGACACTCGGTACCTTGGCATCCAGGTTGGAGTCCAGTACAGTGTGGCTACAGAGGACGATACCTTACTCAGGAGGATCTGAACTACAGTTCAGAAATGGGCACCAAGGAAACTCAGGCTCCCAGCTTGGATCGTAGTAGTCATGAGCGTGATCCTCCCCAGCATTTGGTACCAACTCTTGATCTGGCCGGTGCTGGAAGCTACACTGCAGAAGGTGAGACAGATGGTGAGAACTTACGTATGGTGGAGCATTGGCTACAGGGTGAATGATGACCCTAAACCATGGCTAAGGTGGCATGGCAGTCGACAGTGAGACTGTGCATCCTAGGGGGGCTCGGGATCATTGACCCCAGCGACATGGCCAAGGCGTTGAGGTACAAGATTTTCCTCATGGGCTTGCAACAGGGGAGACAACCGTGGCAACTCATGTTCCGGCAGAGCCTCCTAGCGATATTCCCCAAAACACAATGCAGCCAAATCGTGGGAGGAGAACCCATGGTGGCTCTTTGCAGAAGGACTGGCTCAGGTAGTGAAAGGGGGCAACTTCATCCAGAGCCTTCACCGACTGTGGAGAGTCTTTCCGCTAGAGCAAACACCACCAACGAGGGCCGAAGAGTGGCTTAACCAGCCTCTGTTTTTCAATGCACTTTTCAAGGTGGGAGGTGTGACACTGGGACAAGAGACACACCACACAATTTGGAGGAAAATGCATGCAAACAGCTTCCGGACCATGAAGCAACTGGCGGGAGCGATTGACAGGGATTGGTGGCGAACAGTGAGGAGGATGCAAGTCTTTGGACCTTGGAAGCGACGCAACATCCTACTGGACGCTCTGCAACTCCTCCAAGTGGTGAACAACACAAAAGCAAGGACGAAGTGGCCGAGAAGATGCCTTAAAGTAGAGGACTTTGTGGAGATCCTACGGTGTCGCGAATATGACTTCAGGTATCGAAAGATACTTGTCGGCCAGTCCTTACGAACACTCTTTCCTTACTGCCATGATGGCATGATCCCTTTAGTAGCCCCTCTTGTGCTAGTGGAGTTAACTGGGCATTTCGAGTGTACTTAGATCAGATGAGCATAAGGATGGAATTCCTATGCGCTATTAGCTAAGCATACTTAGCCTGGTAAGGAGTTCCCGTCTCGTTTTGTCCTGCACTTGCTAGTGACAAGAACCCTCGTGTATTGAGACAAGTCCCTCAATATCGCCGGATGATAGCTTACCATATCTGCCAAAACACCCTCGCTATCACACCCTTTGTGTTGATCTCATTTCTATCCCAAATGTTATTTATGGAAAGTGTCTAGATTTGCTCATTTGGCATATGTATGGAATGTAGAGATCGGTTCGAACACAATGGTGTTCATCCCGTGTCCAAATTTGCAATCTAGCGCCATTCCATATTTAGTAAGTTTCGAGCTTGTCCCAGAGACAAACTCTTGGTACTAAGGGAGGCTTGGGGTGAAAGCCCAAAGCATGTGTTCCTCAGGGGGGGGGGGGCGGGGGGGGCTGTGGAGGGTTCCAAATGTGTAGTAGGGATAGTGGTTGGAATGCATGTCCGACCACCTATGACATTAGTTTGGCTTTTGCTGGGTTGTGTTGCTCCTTGTTCTGTGTCCGGCTTGGGTCTAAGCCCAAGCTCCATGCTCTGCTCTAGTTGGTGGGGTACCCTCGTCCTCCCGTTAGGCCATCGTTATGCCAAAATTGTGCCAGACTCCATCTGACACCATTTTGTGTGCAGGTTCTAGATACGGGGAGCTGGTACTCGTGGGATTGTATTAGACCCTCATTTCATAGTGCAACAGGCTTGGAGTTCGGCTCCAAATTCAGGTGCGCTACATGGCAAACAGAGTGGGAGGAGCACGTGCAGTGCGACGTCCATTGGGGACGTGGACTCGAGCATTCACTGCACCTACACCAGCATGGGAAGAAGGGGACGTCAAGGTGTGGTTAGTCGCTGCACAAGAGCAAAACATAGGATGGCCTTTTTGCATCATGAGAGGAGATACGTTTCTCCCGATAGGTGAGAGATAAGTGATGCCGGACGTCACGGACGATGAGGTGCGTGGGAGGATTTGTGTGCTTAGGCAGTCACCCAAGAGGCTGGACGTGGTGGAATCGAACGACCTGTTGGAGGGCGAAGGATCACTGATATGGTGGCGATAGCAGCTACTTGAATATCTGGACTGGGACCCTACTGCATGGCGACGAGGGACGGGAAGCTTTTTCTCCTATGAGGTGAAGGAAGTGCGTAATGGACTATTGACATCACGAGAGGAGGCAAGAGAAATTTTGAAGCTGTGGCAGAAGTGGATAGCACAGGGGGTGGACCTGGAGCAAGTGGTGGACAACACGATTCAAGCTCTATTTCGTTAAAGTGGGATTTATTCAGTAAAATGGGACTAGGTACAAATTTTCAAGTATTTGAAAATGACATGAAATTATATGTTTTTTGTCCAGGGGCTAGACATATCTGGGGCATGGTGACTAGCGCGGTGACTTTGTGTCCAGACTGAGTCCATCTGGTTGTATAATAAATCTCATTGTCAAGGTGAACAAGCCGAATCTGAAGCTAAAGAAGAGCGATGGCATGCACGCACACATTATTTGTTTGTTCATTGAGCGTGTGGTGAGCTTTCCAAGATGAACGTCATTCCTATTAGCTAGATATATAACTTAATGGTGAGAACATTTAGATATTATTCAATGTTATCTTTTTCTAACGAATCTAATTGTGAAGGTGTAGCAAGAGGCATTGCTAGTCTGGAGAAGTCGTTTAACTCATTTGACCCTTAGTGTATTTTCATGAAACTAAATAACATTCATATTATTAAGGAATTTCTCTAGTACCTTTTTTTTACGACATAGAGGCTTGCATTTCTTTCAAAGGTGATTTAGTAAAAGGCCTGAGGGCACATGCCATTCTATTTCTCAGACCGGTATTAAGATATACTAGTGCAAAGGGAAAAAGGTATTTGGTGATCAAGTAAATGGCATGAGGGCACACGCCATTATAAGCCTAAGCGCTAGTGGACACCTCCTTTTTGGTACTCTCAGCGGTACTATCATCCTTCTCCGGGTCAGTTGTTTTGCTTTGGATTGTTGTCTCTGACGTTACTGGGGCGTTCTCGATAGTTGTTAATGTTGCCGTTTGTTCAGAAAAATGATCACCTGGAGTATAGTACGGGGAGTTTGGAAGACTTATATATTCTACATCTTCACCTATCTCCTTCTCCGTCTCCTTTTCTGCCTCACTTACAGATTTTGTGCTTGCCATGAGAACGCTCTTCACCCTAAAATATGGAGTTCGTTGTGTTATAAAAGGAAACCAACACACACGCTGCAAGGGAATGATGGTACAATAAATCTAATAATATGGGCCACACGCCATATTATTAGATTTATGCACGTGTGATTGGTAAATGCATATGTCATATCATCTTTGTTTTACCTCACACACTATATCAGGCCTAATGAACCATATCACATGTGCGCACATGCTATATATATGGAGAAGTATTATGCAAGGATAGAAATTCAATGCATGATTGTGGAGAGCAATGGCATGAAGCCACATGCTAAATAACATTTTAGAGAAAGAATTAAAATAAAAACATGCAAACAGTACTAAGTGGACCAAGACTTAGAAGTGCACAATTGAATGAGGTATTTCTAATAAATACTTCACTCACCTCATATAGGAATGGCTACCACTCTCAAATGGCGTATCGCCTCATGCCATCACCTCGCAATTTGTTATAACAATCCGATGAATTCATATTCGGCTTGTTCACCTTGAACTTTAAGTAAGATTTGCTAGAACAACTAAGAATTTATACTTGTTATTTGTATCATCTCACCTAGGAATAGCGTAAGGCCACATGCCATCACGCCTCCTCTTATTCAGATTCGGATTGTTCACCTTGAAATAAAATACATTAGAAACTTAGTAAAGGAATATTCATGAATCTCACCTTGAACCCGGGTTATGAATGCTCTTGCTGCATCTCTTGCATGGTCTGGCAAGGTGATGGTGGCACTCTGCTTCCGCATCCAACCATGCACAACATTATCCACCAATATGCTCATGCTGGGATCCCTTGGATTCAACACCCATCTCTTTTCTAGGCAATCCTTCGTATATCCGGAACTTGGCTTGAACCACTCCACAGTTACATTGAAGGAGTTAGTTTCCGCGTCCTCCTCTGCATCAGTGATGCAGCGCCCCACCCATATCATTTGTTTTTTATTACTGGGTCTGACAAGCACGACCATTCCTTTGCAGACCTGTACTGGATTGAATGCTGAATCCGGCTTCTTGTTCCTCGGCCCACAATAGTGATCCTCAACATCGTTATCTGTCACTGCATTTCCAGAGGACATTGTTCCGCTACTATCTGGTGCTCTAGGTTCTGGCCAAAAGGACTCTTCCAATTCTTCATATACAACCGGCCCATTTTGGATAGCAGATATAATCTTCTCCCAGTATTCGAGCAAAGGCTTGCACCTCTGAAAATAGGATTCTCCACCAAACACCAACCCCCTCTTCCAGAAGGCAATATGCTGTCTAATCCCGGCCACTATACTTTCCTGGTCTTTGAGTCCATCCGGGTGCATCGGCCGTGGGGAACCCTGAGGAATCATAGGTTCCCCAGTTATGGGATCTCTCTTGAAGAGTTCAATGCCGTCCACTGGCAGCCACACTGTGTCCCATTCTCTCATCTTGTACCTCATCACTGGAGCACCGTCACACATGCTGAAATGAAACTGAAGAGGCTTGGAGTGGCCAATCAGCGTTTCGGATTCGTCCCTGATGTAGCCTCTTACAAACCCCTTAAAGTCTGGAACCTCTGTCAGAAGTGCAGCTTCAACAGTGCCTTTGATGCAATTTTGGAATTCATCGTAGAGTTGTGGGAGGGTGAGGACATTGGATCGTCGGAGGGACTCTGCCAGGTGACTGAACATGGCATCGACGTCTTCATGAGTGTGCCCAACCATGAGAAAGCCAAGTGTAACCGTTTCAAATATGCCTTTGGCAACAAGCATCGCCAAGTACGCGAAGACGTACATGTTTTTGTTCTCACTGCCAGCATTGTCTGTTTGGAGCAGAAGATGGGGTGGAAGGCCACATCGGCCGCAAGAACTTCCTTGAGATTCTGCTTCGTTTGGATGAGGCTGTGCATTCACCGGGCAACCAGCCTCGTCGGAATGGCATGAGGCCTCACGTGATAACCCTACAATCTGACGGCCAACATATTCACTGGGATGGCATGGGGCCCCACGCGATATTGCAAGCCTTTGCTCCTCCTCCAGCTGAACCCTGTATGGGGTTCGATCGACAAGGGCCTTATGCAAGGGTTGGCCGTTCAGCTCAGTCTGCGCACTTTGCAGAGACCTTAAGTGTTTTGCTAGGGACGCAATCATCATGTTTGCACCCCCGCCACCCCATAGAGGTACAAAGAAGTTCCCATAGTTCTGGGCACCATGCCCATGAGCGATTATGCCAAACAGAGACACAGGCAGCTGCATGGATGAAGAGATTGCCTTGGGGGCAGGATTGAGTCGAGGTAAGCACGTCTTTTTCTGGTCCATTTTGTCGTGGATGATGCAGAGGTAAGAGTCAGGTCTCTCCATGGAGAGAATCCTGTTATGATAATATGCAGTCCTGCAGCTTCTCTGCTCGATGTTGTGGTCGAGCCGCCTTCTAACCAACGTCTCTCGCTCTTGAGCGCTGCAAGAATTCTTCGACAAAGCCATTTTGATAGCAGTGCACTCGTCACACTTTGAAAAGCTGGAGTACTTTCCTATACTCACATCCCTGAACCTGTTGCTCCACAATCTACTAAATCTAGATTGGCTTAGCTTCCTGTAGCCATTACTCTGGAGTTCCCGATTCACATCTTCCAATATGGCCCCCTTGGTATACATGGAAGGGAGAACTCGTTGGGTGTCTCGTGTTCCATCTTCCAAGAGGCGGGTTTTATGTGGTTGCTGCTCGCTACATGTCTCGACAAACCTCTTGAAGATTGCCTCTCCATATACAACATGACCCCTGATTTTGTGCGTACCGTCGTTCCCATGGACTGCCTGTTGAACCCTTTGTTCCTCGAACTCAGTTTTGATTCTGTAGAATGTGCTTCGAGGGACTCCATAAATGATTCTCCATGCCTTCATGCAGACCAAACCCCTTTGGAAGACCATGCCCCCCACCTGATGTTCTGAAGCATCAACAGATGACCGTAATGCCTCATACACAAAATTGCGAGCTGCCTTCCAGGACAATGTCTTGTATCTTGCTCTCTCCTCTTCAATAGCATCCCAATCAGCATGTTGACAGCACCTCCTCTTGCAACAAGCAACTGTTGAGACCATTCGAACCTCCATCGCCATTTTCTGCCTTTTCGGTTCGTTGCTCAGATCCCTTTGGCTGCGCTTTAGGAAGGTGTACTTTCTTTTCCCATGAAGAGATGTTCTGTCATCAGTTGTAGTGGTGTTTGATTGTGAATCCTTCACATTCTCAAACACTAAGTGCCTCAATTTCCACCGCACAATGCTTCCAATAGTCAGACTGTTTTCTTCTGTGTCAACAACCTCTAAAATCGCAACTCCAATATCATCCCAGCCCAATTCTTGATTAGCAACCGCATCTCTTGGATCGACAACTGTGGCTAAGCCCTCAGCTACCACCTCCCCCTCGGGGTTGTTTAGAAACACCTTTGCCTGAATCCATGTAGCACGGTTCTTAAGATCCACGGAGGGAACATGCGTCGCACTTGCGCTGTCCCCAACATCTGCTTTCTTCTGAAGATTTTTCAAGGCAACAACAACATTTACCCCGACGACCATCTCACTTCGTTCAATAGCGACCACATTCCCATCGAAGATAGTCTCTACTGATACAGCTACATTGCCTTCCCCAAGCCTTTGACAGTGTATAACAAAGTTCCCATCCATAGACAAAAGGGTCCCTTTTGCAACTCTCTTCCCACCATTCAAAATGTAAACCTTTTCCCCAACCCTGAAGGCCATTCTGAAAGTGCAGAAAAGAAGTTAAAACCATACAAAAAATGATTGGAGAATGGCCTAAATCATAACATACCAAACAACCTCAATAGCATGAGGCCACATGCCATTATTCAAACATGCTATTGACACCCTCGCACAAACTGCCACTCGCATAAACTGCCGCTCGCAATGGCGCTCGCAATGCCGCAACCGCTCGTAGACGCATAAACCACAGCCCACAACGCCGCTTACACAAGCAGCGCTCACTGCGCTCAGCGGAACCAAGAACACGGCACACAAAAATGATAGACCTAGGAATGAGTTCGAGAATTCAAAAATAACACACGCTTGAACGTCACATCAAATCCTCTAACAAACCAGATCTTATGATTCCTCTGACAAATTTCAAACTGAGTAGCTTCTAGACTTTGCTGTCGGAGGTTGAACTTTGTCACATCATGTCCTTGCCTCGATCCAGCTGTGCCATGTCAGTGATTCGAACTTTGCCATGCCATGTCAGCGATCCGCGCCAAGATTATTCGACGTGTAAAGGAATAATTATGCTGTGTGTGTACGTCCATTTATGGCAATATAAGGCCACACGCCATTCAAAGAATAATGCTCGACATAAGGCCACACGCCATTCAAAGAATAATGCTAGTCGAGCATTTTTTGGTGCATTTCTGGGTTCAAAATTGCATGAGCCCACACGCTATAAAGTTTACCTGTACCAAAAATAGAAACAGCTTTATTTACTTGGGAATTTAAGTGGTTGAGGCATTTTTAAACTTACAAACACATGCCCTACTTACATTCCTTTGGTTGCTTAAAATTCAAAAATATTATAAACCTTTCTTTTTGCATTTTCAATGTTTTCAATTATAGTTTTTGATTTTCGTAGGACCAGCCTAGTAATCTATTTGCATCCCGTCATGTTTATAGCTAGCTTTCGTTTGTCCCCTTTGCTAGCCTGAGATACATCTGCTCGGCATCTGCCTCTTACAGCATTTGCCCAGAAAGGGCATCTTTCTTCACGCAGCATTTGCCACATGTTTAGGGTTTAGGGTTTAGGGTTTAGGGTTTAGCAATTCAGTAGCTTGATAAACATGCAAATACAGAACTTGATGCAAAATCCTTTGATATGTCACAATGCCCCTAGGACCATAAACACATTTCAATAGAGAGGGTCCTTTCATTTCATAACTCCTTACGTAGATCTTGGTGAAACCAGAGTTAGTGAAGTTAGTTTCTTGTGATCCCGCATCTGATTGTGATGTCCCTTTGCAGTTTCGATGGAAAGGTCAATGCACACCAAACTGTAAAATCTTGGAGAAAAATAACGGTCGGATCTATGGCAAATGCCCCTGAAACATTGTAAGGCTCGTGTGGTCTCATGTGGTGTCCGATCGAGATGCTTCTTTGCAGGGTCATCAAGAAAGACATTGTATACCATTCTGTAAAATCTAGTTGCGATCTAACGGTTGGATCTCCAGAAAACTCAAAAAAATCTCGCGCGTGTCAGAATATCCTAGGAATATACTCCTATGTGCCCCTGAAAATGGCATGCGGCCCCACGCCATTCAAGAGATAACGCCAGATGACGCCGAGAATTTTTTGGTGCATTTTTTGGGTTCAAAATTGCATGAGCCCACACGCTATAAAGTTTATCTTTGCCAAATAAAGAAAAGTTTATCTGTGTCATGTGAGGTAGTTACAGTCCTTTGTGCTCGGCATCTGCCTCTTGCAGCATTTGCACTGAAAGGGAATTTTTCTCCATTCAGCATTTGGCCCTGAAAATGGCATGCGCCCACACGCCATTCAAGGAATAACGCCACAGGACGCCTAGATTTTTGGGTTTAAAATGTTTAGGGTTTTTTGGGTTTTTTCAAAATATTTTGGGTCCAACGTTTTTTGGGTTTCTTTGGTTCAAAATTGCATGAGCCCACACGCTATAATATTGATTTGAGAGAAAAATAGAAACAGATAGAATTTCTTTATTTAGCTGAACATCTGCCATTTTTGGAAATACAAGATGCTTTGGAATATCCAATCATGCATGGTATAAATATAGCGAGGGTATTAAATGATATCCCAATCATGATCTTTCTTTTGGATTTCGCGTGCATGCAGTCCGAGGAATGATGACGTTGCGGATTTCTTTTGGATTTTGCGTGCTTGCATGCGCGCGGCAATCTAGAAATTAATGGTGGCGCCCAAGTCCGAGGAATGATGACGTGGCGGGATTACCAACCGTTGTGACATTTCGCGCGTGTGAGGTTAGGTTTTGCATTTTGCTTTGTACTCGCGCTCGCACACTCGCGCTCCCACTCGCATCGCGCTCCCACTCGCGATCACGCTCACTTCTCTACAGGTTTCTCGTGTGCATCGGCGTCCACTCGCGCTTGCATCACACTCGCGCTCGCATCGCGCTCGTGTGCATCGGCGTCCACTTCAAGACACACCCAGTTTGTAACTTCGCCGCCAACTCCGCCGCCCACTCCGCCACCCACACGCAGCCCACTTGGCGTCCCGGGAGATTTCAGCACCACTCTCCAACTGTAAGTGGCAGAGTAGCCTTGCTGCTACGATCCGCTGCACACACAGTGCACATTCGCCAGCGAGTCCGGCCTCGATTGTCACGGCCTCCATTCGGCTTCTAATGGTAAGTCTTTTAGACCAAGTAGAAAATGGTATGAGGCCACATGCCATTCAGTAGCAACATTGGCATGCACCGATTGGGCTCTCGAGTGCAGTCTGGTTACAGATGGCGTGTAGCCTCACGCCATCTTAGGATGCAGCCTCAAGACATCTGATGCAGTGGTGAATGGCGTGTGGCCTCACGTTATTTCCAGCTGCTAGCTTTTCATCTGTCAGCTCTAATTGTTGTGCATTTCTGAACAGGCGAGGAATTGCGTTCTTCTTCCCGCCACTGTCAATGTGGATGCAGAGAAGGGGGAGGAGCTCACCAGTTGGACTTTCGGGATGGAAGGCGAGGATCTGATGCTGTACAACACAGATGGTGGGAGAAAAGAATGCATGGGGATCCTCATCCAAGTGACAGACACTCCATGCAGTTCCATGCAAGAATATGGACTGGCACTTGTGGTAGAGACAGCGTCCGCCTTCAAGATCCACCTTGCACATCCTAGCGGCTTCCCGGAGGGGGGCAGCGGCTATGAGGAATTCCTAGAGGGAGCTAGGGAGAGGTTGTCCAGGAGGCCCACAATTTCAAAGACGCTGCGGGTCTATGAAGATCACATGGAATCCACGGACCTCACCTACGGCGATGTTCAAAAACTATATTCCAACATTGAGCCGTTGAGAGTGCCTCCAGTTTGCGAAGCGAAAGGGAAGGGGGTCGATCTGGAAACTACCCCGAAGCAGAAAAGGGTGGTCAAGCTCAAGCCGATGTCCGACTCTGCTACTCCAAAAAAGAAGCTATTCGGTGATGCCATTGCCTCGGGTTCGAACACTACACCCACCAAAAAGAAGAGCCGCAAAGAGCAGAAAGAGCAAGAAGAGGCAGCAAAAATCGTCGCAGATAATAGTACTTGTTACTATTCCAACAAAGTATATACAATCGACGTGAGCCGTATCGAGATCCAAAGCAAATACAACCACAGTCTAGTATCTGATGAGTGGGTGGAGAAACTGAAGCAGAAGATGCTGGCAAGTCCAGTAACACCCGACATCGCAGACGTGATCCCCTACTACCGAACAATGAAGGGCGAGACGAGGTTTCCAGACTTGATCAATAGGAAGGTGTTGGACGATCAGAACGTCCGGTTCTATGCCGTCTCCGGGCAGCATTCTAGCTTGGCGATGCAACAGATAGTTGTGGATATTATGGTGGGCGAGGAGGTGAAGAAAGTCTTCAAGACAAGAGTTGTCCGCCTGATAAAAGGCAACTCGCCCCTCCGATCTATCATATACATCTCCCACGCGCAGAATGTCAAGCAAGAAACGTGCTACAAATCGGGTCTGCACGAGACATTGGCACGAACACGGAAGCTCTGGGTTCAACTGAAGAAGCCACAAAAACCAGGACAAGGACGTGCACTAGCAACTAGCGCCTGGCAGGTAAGCCTCGTTGCATGTGGCATAGCATGTGGCCTCATGCCATTTCCATTGCAGGAATTCTCGAGTCTTCTCTCGAAAACACTGGGGGTCAATGACACACTCAGCATCCATAACATTCTACTCGCGACAAAAGTTGTTTTTGACAAATGGGTAGATGTGCTAAGGAGGTACCATGACGGGGAGTTGCTAAACTCAATGGGTGTGGAGGACGGCCGGAAGCCCAATGATTTGAAGCTCAACGCCTTGCGTTTCTCGCGGTCTCTAGACGACGACGACCTTCTGACAGTGGCTAATGCTCTTCTACGTGGTGAGGTAGTCTTCAACAAGACCAAAATGACTCCCGGCCATATTGTGACATACGAGGACTTGTGCACGACTCTGAGAGCTCGTGCGCTATTGAAGGATTGGATCTTCGAGCAAGTGGCCGTGGCGAGGGTGAGCATCGACACCACGCAAGAGATGATGGAAGAGCTGGAGTTGTCAAATGAAGACATCGACAAGTACGTGAAGGGGGCCCCCAAGTTCATCGATCTGCTGCGGGATGCCACGAAAAGTAAAGCTGAGAAGTTGGATCAGTATCCAAATTTCATTAAGAGGGATGTCGACCGCCGGCTTCAGAAACAGCTCGACCCCGCAGCAGAGGCCTATCGAGAACCTTACCGGGTATACGTGAATTCGGATGAGGATCAAAGGTGGAGGAGCATCGTTTCCCGCGGAGATGAGCAGGTCAAGAACATCTTTTGTGTGATGGACTTCACAAACGAGGAGATCACTCATGCAGACGAAGTCAGCTCCATCATTGACTTAATGGTGGGACTTGCGGAGGTGGAATCTTCAGTCCACTATATGATCTACGACTCCGAATCCTATCACAAGTTCTGGAAGGCCTTGAACGAGGTGAAGGCTCGGTTGAAAGGCAAGGAGATGCGGGAGATCCATGGTATAATGGCTAAGAAGAAGATACCGACGAATGTCCGCATCTTCACACTCGCCCTTGTTATTGGTCCTGCAGCAGGTGGGACTGGAGTGACTTCCCAGCTTCGTTCGACAAGGCCGATCGAATTGATCTGAGGGAGGTCAATTTACCCGTGCCTGAGGAACTGAAGACGGCTATGGAGCTTTCGAATCCAAAGAAAGCTCCAGGTGCAGCATGGGAAATGCTCAGCTGGGTCTTCAACGCAATAGCGGGTGACTCCAAGGGCAAATGCGTTGTCGAGTACAACTGCGGCGGACTATTCTTTCGAGCCGCACTACTCAAGGGTGTCCCGTGTGTTGCGGTGACAAACTCCATTGAAGAGGTGACTTCAATGGAGCATATAATTACAGTTGCCAAAGAAAAACAGTATCTTCTCTACGAACCTGGTGAGTACGCACTTTAAGTTTAAATGTTATCTCACAAGCTCTGTATGCAGGAGCGTGGCCACCCCCAGATGCTGAAACGGCGTTAACAGCTACTGATGTTAGGCCGAGGTCACAACCTGCACAAGGTAAGGTCACGTGAGGCCTCACGCCATTTTGATTATAGATCGTTGTGAATATTCAGACACGAGGACTGAAAAGCGCACTGGTGGCGCGTCGAAGAAGGACAAACAGACAAGCAATAGGAAAAAAGGAGGTACAAATTATATTTGCAATGGCGTGTGGTCTCATGCCATTCCTTGCAGGAGACACTTCTTCAAAGGCAAAACAGGCAAGCACCAGCCAAGCTCAAACTGACAGTGGTCATAAAAAGCGAAAGCACGTTGGACAGTCGTCGGGATCAGAGGCGTTAGATTCGAAAAGGAAGAAGGGCAACGAAAAGATGATAGGTAATGCCTCACGGTTATGGCGTGTGTGCTCATGCCATTCATTGCAGATCAAGGGCTGAGTGAAAGGAGCCAGTCACCACCTTCTGACTTAGATTCTTATGGCGGACTCCCCTTCCCCAATCTCAATGGAGAGGTACAATGGATGAGGGATGCTTTTCAAGTCAGGGCCACGTTTTTCTCATCTCGTCGTCTTCGAAGGGTGCAAGAACGTGCAGAAACCATGTTAAGACAGTCGGGTGAGGATACGGTCCTAGGTCACGCACTAAAACAGGCTATGGATGTCTTGTATTTTGAGATGGAGACTCGGCCAGATGATTTTTCCAAGATGGTCCTGGAAAAACAAGCAATCCAGCCTGAGCAGCCTATGGAAGAAATGCAAGAGGGGGATGAGGAGCCAGAGAAAGATAATGAGCAGGAAGAGCAGAAGGACGAAGAGGAGGACAAAGAAGAGGAGGATGAAGAAGAGGAGGATGAAGAAGAGGAGGATGAAGAAGAGGAGGACGAAGAGGACTTGGATGGTCCTCACAATGGTGACGATCACAATAACGACGATGACGATGATGACGACGATGGCCAGCCTGAGGTGGCCAAAGAGTAGCGGAGGAAGGTCATACAAGACAAACCATCAGGTAAATAATAGTACATCCATTCCTAACCTTTTACCATTTCTAACATTGTCCATGTAGGTCGCAGAAGAAATGGTAAGTAGAGATTATTCAGTTGAATTAAGATACAAACTCTAGCCTTTAGTGTCGAGGAAGGATAGTGCCAAGCAAGGGTCGAAACGTATGTCCAATCCTTCAGAATCAGCAGTGCGCCCAAGTGATATCGGTCCTAGTTCCTCAATAGCAGTTGATGGTAAATACAGTATAGTCGATTCAATGTGCTAATGAGTTTGTTTTTAGTAGCACGGGAGGATACCATCTCAATCGAAGGGAGATATTTGGACATGCATATGGATCCGCTAGTGGACTCTACTTGCCTGCAAGAGTCATCAGAGCTGGTGGAGGCTACTATCCATATCAACGCCAAGCAAGCTGACCACGCTCCACTTAATGCTGCCCATACCACTGAGTCAATCTTGTCCACGTATCCAACTGACGGTGACCAGGCGCCATTGGACCCGCATGAGGCCGCCCCAGCCGCCGAGCCGGTCGTATCCTCATTTCCAACGGACTCAACGTGTGCCCAATCGTCTGACTACGCGCCGTTGGAACCTCCCTACACCACCCCTGCTGCCTGTTCGGTCATGTCCACTTTGCCAACGGAGGCACCAGTTGAAATGGCGTGTGATCACACGCCATCGGAACCACCCCATGCCACTGTTGAGCCAGTTGTACCAGAGTCTACAGCTGAAATGGCATGTGCCCACACGCCATCGGATGCGATTGACCCCACATTGCAGAGGAGAGTATTTCCGCCCTTCACGTTTCCTCGACCAAAACCCTCTCAACGACCATCGGGAGCACCATTCGCTAATATTGTAGATGGTAAAATTGACTTGTACCATTTTTTATGCTGACGCATTTCATTTCAGAGTCACGGCGAAAGTACTGTATCGTTTTTGATCTGAACGGTGTCCTTTTCTCCCATGAGCGTGGCTCGTCCTCGAATGTCACTCCACCCTCCAAAGCCTGCGGTCGCAAGTTGGTCAAAAGAGACAGATTCACATTAATCACACGGGAGAAACTGCGGGATCTAATAATGACCATGCGACACTTAAAACAGAGGGCCGGGTTCAAATTGCAATTGGGAGTTTGGACATCCATGATGCGCCACAATGCATTAACGTTGCTACAGATGATGCACGATCAGACGCGAGTAATATTACCATTTGACTTTCTCCTAACGCAGGAGGATTGCTTGACTATGGTCCATGTGAGGGGTAGCAAGCCCATCTTCGTCAAGGCAGAGGCTGTAGTGATGAACCAGACTGCTAGGTCAAGTGAAATCCTCATCATCGATGACTCGCCGATTAAAACTGCAGCGAACATGCACACATATGCAGTGCACCCCATCTCTTGCAGTATGGAAACTAGGGAGAAGAAACCGTATGTTCTGGGGGACCTTGCAAAACGGCTTGAAGCGATGGTGATAGAGAACCGGCCAGTCCAGGAGGTGGCTGCAGAAATCAACCAAATGGCAGATGGAACGGTATATCAGAAGCCATTTGATCAGACAGACACCAGTCATCATTTATGGCATGTATATTGTCTAGCCAAGCACTATCCGCATCTCCATAATCTGCTCAACCGGATGGGTTCTTCGACCACTGAACATGAGCGTGGACGTATTAGAGAAGAGATGGCATTACTATTGGGTTTAAATCCTGATAGTGTGGAGAGTGATGAAATTCCAAGATTATTGTATAGGCGTTGGAGGCAAAAAATAACAGTCTGAGATGGCATGTATTTATTTAAAAATGTAACTTATTATGGCATGGGGTTCCATGCCATTGTATTAATATTAAAAGACAATTCTTTGAGAGGATTTGCATTATACTAGAAGTGTTACAGCATGTTATTGGAAGTCTACGAAGTTGTTTTATTAATAAGGGGAAAGTAAAGATTGAATGGGGACTTGGGCTCCACCTAGACTCGGAGCAACTGAGCCAATATTAAAAGGATGGAAAGAAATTGGACGACGATGACAAGGAGAAGAGAGAGGTGAAGCAGTGGCAGGGGGAGGAGAAGTGATTGAGTAGACATTTCCTTGTTTAAAATAAAATGGCATGTGCCTCAATGCAGTTGAATTTTGTTATATTTATATACTATATAAAGATTTGGAAACCTTATTTTACAAGTGGGATAATGACAATTCCCACTTTAACGAAATAGAGCTTATTCACTTTTGGAAGCTGCCCATGCAGAAAAAAGTGAAAGTCACCTCATGGTTGGTAGTGAACACCAGGCTCCCAGTTGGACAGCGATTCCAGGATGATGCAAGTCGCAGGTGCAGATAGTGTGGCGAAATTGAGACAGTCAAGCATGTGCTATGGGAGTGTGACATTGCAAAGGAAGTGTGGCACTAGATCATTAAGGCAAGGAAGGAGCTGGGTGTTACATAGCATTTTGAGGCCTGCAATGGGGACGTGCTCCACTGGTTCGAGGGAGCGAGGGGTCCTGCCCAGGGCCCAGCCCTGCGACACATCAGGTGCAGGGGATGACACGGCTGGAGGATTCAGCTCCGCTGGGATGCGACTGGGGCGGAGATAGGAGTCCCCATGTGGGAGGCGCTTGATGGGTGATATTGCGTGAGATGGGAGTCCAGGCCCTTTGGGAAGCACGTAACCGGGCGCACTTCGACAGGACACAGGTCAGAGTATCACAGGTACTGGTAGAGTGGTGGAGACTTACACTGGCAGCAGTACGGCTTCACCATGCTATCCTCCGAGATAGGGGGGAAGCTTGAGAGGCTCGAGGAGTGGCAGAAAGCATGGCTGCCATGTTTTGGTGAAGGAGACCACAATAAGGTTCATTGGAGATGGTGCCCCCCGGAGTCAATTCTGTGGTCAGCATGAAGGGGGGACTTGGATCTGGACACGATACGACGGAGGTGACCACAGCCGCTTCTACTGCAGGCCTAGTCTCACTTTAGATGAGGGAGATCTCCACTAGGTAGCATGAGCTTCGGGCAGCATGCTTGGTTATTCTATTAGTCCCTATGGGACATTGGGGAATGTACATACACATTTCATCGAAATAAGACTAACACAAAAGTCATGATAGTGAGGGTGTTTGGCTGACACGGTAAGCTATCATATAGCAATATTGAGGGATTAGTCTCAATACTCGAGGGTTCTTGTCAAGCCAGTGCAAAAAAGAGCAAAAAAGAACTAACAAGCCGGGCCAAGTATGCTTAGCTAAATAGATACTTAGGAATTCCTTCCTTATGCTTGTTTGGCCAAGTACGGATGCAAAGTCTAGTTTTACTAACACTTCAATAAGAGGGGTTGATAGGGTCTAGCAATACCGACCTTTTGCCATCGTGGCAATAAGGAAACAGTGTCTGTAAGGATTGGCTGACATGTAACTTTCGACACCCAAAGTCATATTTGCAACACTCTCCCCCCCTAGGGAAGATCAACGTCCTCGTCAATGCATACTCGAGTCTAGACCACTACCAAGGAAACAACTCTAGAAAAAGTTCACAGTGATCACACTATGTGAGAAATGCACCAACTTAAATGAGTTAGGAGGCAACCTCTTTGTCTAACGTGGATGCGCTACCAACTCAGACACCTTTTAGCTGTTGCCGACAAAGAAATGACCAACGGTGTGAGCCACCCTTGCTGCTCTGGGTGTCACCCAGCTTTCAAAAGTGTGATATGCCCTTGCCTGTAGGGACATAGAGAGAGAAGCCAGAGGCCCCAACCCTCCTGAGCAAAGAAACCCGTTAGTAAGGTTTAGATAGACTATAGTAAACAGACAGTTAGAGTTGTTTACATGGTCACACCCTTTCAACGGAATAAGGAACATCAGTAAAGAGGCGGGTTATGTGGCCAGTCGACAGTAGCTACCCTATAACTAAAGATTTCACCATGCACTCAAAGTGCCGAAGCCAGTCTACTTATACTAGCCCAAACTTAAAGATCAATAAATGGACATTATCAAAGTCATAAATAATGATATCTTAAAAACTTAATTATCAATGAATAAATCTTAGATTAAAACACAAAAGTATTCTAAGTAAGTTCTCATCCAATTGTGGGATGGAACTGAACCATAGAAATCGAAAGGCATAACCAATAGTGGTTATGCAAGTTGGGAGTGGAGAATCAAAAGGGTGCTCGAGGGTGTTGTTACTAGCAACCTTAATGCCATGAAAAGTCTAAAATGTGGAATTATCTATGTTAAACTATATGGCAATTGGAAAGCTTGCAAAAGGAGAGACCTTAGCAAGCTAAAGGGACAGAGTTCCTTCGAAAGGTTCCCAAAGACAATTCTAGGTTTTAGCTGGATACCTAGAAAGCCAAGTGTAAATGGTTCATAGAACACGCGAAATTAGAGTGGCGCAGCAGAAGCGTGGTCTTGAAACTTGCCATGAGGCGAGGCTATCAAGGTTGGGGAAGTAGTTCCCGAGTGTTCAAAGAGAGGGCTTTGAACGAAAGTCAATGATTGAGGACTTTCACGCTTATGCACGAACCATGTTACAGTGGCCAGCTGACTTGCTAAGTGAGATTGGCAAGTCGAGGGGAACAAATACCCTAGTTGAAGGTGCTAACTTCAAAAAGGGTAAAGCCCTAAGTTGTTTGAGGAGAGAGCTCGAAGGTGCTAGAGAGAGAGTGTGAGAAAGAGGGAGGGAGCGAGCGTCCAGGGCGGCACAAGCATCGCAGACCGCAGCAGCAACACACGGAGCTCGTCTCCCTCCTCTTTCTCCTCTTCTCTCTCGCTCTCTGTCGTTTTTATCGATATCTCCCAAACGGCTGGGAGAAACCTCGATTCCTTCGACGGGGGGCTTCTAGGAGTGTAGATTCTCATCCTCCTAGAAGGCCGCGGCGAGATCTGCCACGGATCTGGAGATCTCGCTGGCCCTAGGTCGCTGCTGTTTTTAGGGTTCTTCGGCGGCGGCTAGGGTTTTTCGGGGCTTAGAGATTTGGAGGAGTGGAGAGGGCAGTCAGGAACACCACGGCTGCAGCAGCTGGACGCTCTCCTCTCCTCCTCTTCTTTTTTCGCTTCTCATGGTTTCAAGTTTTTTGGGAGCTCATAACTCCTGAACGGCTTGGAATTTTTCCACAAAAATTCACAGGGGGATAGCTGGGAGGGAGCCTCACACCCTCCCAGAAGCGCAGGCAAAAATTCTTCACGGTCTCAGAGTTCTCACCTGCCCTAATTCGTGGCTAGGGTTAGGGTTCTTGGCTAACTGCGGTTAGGGCAGGACTTAGGGTGGCGGCGGGATCTTCGATCCGGCCACTCTAAGTGTCAGGGATCTTCGCTGCATGTGGTTGGCACGGCAGCAACATGGTGGAAACGCGACGGTTGCTGGTCTCGCAGCTTCGAGCGGGACTTCTCACCTTAGGTCGGGCCATGCAAGGTGGCGACTAAGGTACGGAGAGTGTGAAGCTGCATGTGTCGGAGGTTCTTGGCGACTTGAGTCGTGGAAACACGACCAAGTCATGGGATCTTTGTTGACTGGTGGAGGACAGTTCGGGACGACATCTCGACATAGCGAAGTGTCCGCGGTGGATGGACGTGGAAGACACTATGGGCGCATTTTTGGATCTAGTGACAGGGAAGTGCTGTCACAAAGGGGACCAGTGGCGGATGGCCGAGTTGGTTTGCTCGCGGAGGGGATCCCACATGGTTCTTGCTTCAGGGCTAGTCCTTTGAGGAGGTTTGCGGAGGCTTGCAAGTCTTGTGATTGTCGCGATGCCGGCAACGGGGGCTCGTATATCATTGAAGGGGGCCAGCGCACTTGTCTAGTGTGGGAGGCAAGGTAGCACGCTCTAGTCTAGTGCTGGAGGAGGCTCACACCTCGCTTGTTCTACGCCTTGGAGTTTGTTCGCAATGGGCACCGACTTAGTGCTGGAAGTACACTGGGGAGGTAGGCGCTCCAAGACACAGCATCACGTCTTGGGGCGTAACAGGTGGCTTCAGCTTGTGCAGTGGAGTCACCTTGGAGGCGAGTGACCCATGAGCAACGCCGGGTCATCGTGGTCGAGTTGGACCACTTGGCTGCGACGACATCGAGCTAGATCGACATGGTGTTCGTCTGGCTTGTCATCATTGTGACCGAGTGGAGGAGTGGCAAGGCGAAGCAGGTGGCTTCAAGCTCCGCGGTGGAGTCACCTGGGAGGCGGACGGCCCAAGAGCAGCGCCGGGCGTTCGCGCTCATAGTTTCACTAGTTTCTTCGAGAGTGCGCTCTCAATGTTGTTTTGATCCCTTTGGGATTGGGGTAATGTACATACATGTTTAGCTAACTTCAAAAAGGGTGGCCCATGGGGCCAAGCATGGAGGAGTCCATGCATGATCACAGACATGTCAAGTGAGAGGACTTGGCAGTGTGGAGGAACTAGGTTCCTAAGCTGTGATCTGTAGCGCGCTTTAAATATAAGTTGGTGCACCAGCGTGGGGAGTCACGCCAAGCATCTTGTGTGATGCCGTCCGTAGATGCATATACGGAGGTTGGGTTCGAGTCCCGACCCTCTAGTGCTTAGGTTCGAGTCCCAAATCACTAGGGCATGGTGATGGTTTGGAATATGAGGACACTCATATTTCGGTGGTCATAGACTCTTAGTGGGGAGACTGGTTTGGGCACACCGCCAAGCGAGGGATGCCTCGGAGTCGTGATGCACGGTTAGATTGCTTAGTGTGAAAGCTCGGCATATCTAACTTGAACGCTTTGGTGTAAGTGGCACCAAGGACGTGGTGAGTGAGATGCGGACACCTAATCTCAGTTGCTATTGACCCTTGGCCGTAAGGGCTGGCTTGGGTGCACCGCCAAGTGTGGGGGATGCCCCCGATGTTATGGTCAACAACTTGAAGGTCTAGAAGACCAAGTACCTCTTGGCAACTCTGTTAAGGTGCCAAGGTGAGATCACTAGGTGATCTTATGGCCAAATAAGGACAAGGTCCTTGGTTGGCTAAGGAAGGAAGTTCCTGGTTCAAAATGTTGATTGAACTATTTAAGATGGTGTGGCTTGGTCAAAGTGATCAAATGGGAAGAGCACATAAGGGAAACAAACTGTGTCCGTGCGATGGCATAGTGAATCCGAGGAAAGTAGTCTTTATAAGAGACCCATGGAAGGGTCACGAAGTTGGGCCATGGATAGAGTCCATAGCAGAAGATGCTAAAGAGACGTACTAGGAATGAACATCCTCCGGACTTGGCAAAGAAGAGTCTTTGCTATGGAACCGAAAGGATACCTCAAAAATGGAGGTAGCGATCCTGTGTTGCTGAGTGCAACAATCAAGGATAGGAGCAAAGGACTATTGGCCAAGTTTGGGCCATGGAATTTAATGGAAGGGATCCAAATGGCAAAGTTAGTCAAGGAACACTAATGTGTTTGATGCTAACGGCTTGTGGGAAAGGAAGTGGACTTCCAAGGATGGATTCTTAAGTGCTCCAATTTGGCGAAGTAAAAGCTCCAAGTGAGGGAGCGGCAAAGTAGCCAAAAGATAGGGCCGTGGACAGCCCTAGCACAAAATATGATAATTGGGTCTCAGTGCAGAAGGTGGCATGAAATTGAACAGAGGATGATGGTGCCCTCAAATGGAGAACTTCCTAGGATGAGGAAGTGGGGTTGCACAATATGTGCAATGCAAGGTGTCGGAGACACCTAGGAAATTGACTTCGAGAAGTCAGAATTAAAAGTTCCAAAGTGCAAGGGTTATAGCGCTGACCACTTGAGAATGAGTAGTGAGATCGAGTTAGAGAAGGTGTCTTTAACAAGTTTAGTGAGAACTAAACCAATAAAAGGAGAGAACCACCACAAGTGGTCAAATGAGCCTCTAAGTTGGACAGGCTATGCTCCTTAGAGGATGGACAAGGCATGGTGAGCCTTTGGTGTCAAACCATAGACAGATATTGGCTGGGTGCCAAGGATGGAAATGGTAACACCTGCGGGTGTTACTTTATGAAAGGGTTTACCTTTTGATGAGGACATTGAACTTCGTCTATGGGTGGTGGAGTTGTGAGACACAAAATCCCTAGGCCCCAAAGTGGAGCCGGAAGGGTGCCATGTGGTGGTGGCCAAAGCGAAAACCAAACGAGCGTAACACGTTTGGACTAAAAACCCTGACTTGAAAGGTCGAGAGCGGGAGTGGAACTCCCAACAAAGTGCTCGAGGAACGAGCACGAAGCGAGCAATAAGCGAGGCTCCAAAAAGGGACCCAAAAGGACCAACACATGACACATGGAAGTGTCCGAGATGGACCCGAGTTGGAGTCCGAAGTGGAGTCTGAAGTGGAGTCCGCGAAGGACCCTGAGATGGAGTCCGAAGTGGAGTTCGAGAAGGACCCCAAGATGGAGTCCGAGGTGGACCCGAGATGGAGTCCGTGATGGATCCGAGATTGAGTCCGAGATGGACCCGAGATGGAGTCCGAGATGGAGTCCAAGGTGGAGTCCGAGGTGGACCCGAGATGGACCCGAAATGGAGTCCGAGATGGAGTCCAAGGTGGAGTCCGAGGTGGACTCGAGATGGACCCGAAATGGAGTCCGAGATGGAGTCCGAGGTGGACCCGAGATGGAGTCCGAGATGGACCCGAGATGGAGTCCGAGATGGAGTCCGAGATGGACCCGAGATGGAGTCCGAGATGGAGTCCGAGATGGACCCAAGATGGAGTCCGAGATGGGGTTTGAGATGGACTCGAGATGGACCCGTTCGTCTCCCAGACCCTAGGGGGTTTGGTGAGCTCCAAAAGTATAGTAGGGGGAGGACTGCAGTGGAGCCAGTTTGGCCAGGAAAGGCCAGTTTGGCCCAGGAAGGCCAGACCCAGTGTTGGGTGATGAGCTGCCCACTGGGAAGTCCAAGACTAGAGTGAACACGGACCGACAAGCGGGGTAGCTTGGTGAAGTGTTCAAGAGCCGGCTCTAGTTCCCCCAGGAGATCGACTGGCCGATGCTCCCAGTCCAAGTGTGGGTGGCACTACCTACTTGGATACCTGTCGTGGCTCAATGGAACCTCGCTCTAAGCCCATGGCTAGAGCACCTAAAGGCGAAAGGCGGGGAGAGTACCCATGAGGCTTGCGTAAGGCCACGGTGTTCCGAAATGTTGTCCCAAAGTCCCAAACGGTGAAAGGGAAGAGGAGTAGGCCTCTAATGCAGTGACCAAGGATATGGTCACATGGTGAGGATGTCCTAAAGGATAGTGGGACTTAGCGGTCGGGCCTGCGGGCCTTGATCCCGTGGCAGTGTTGGCGAACATGGCCATGGATGAAAAGGGACTTGGTGGGGACTGGAAAAGAGATATTGGGGAAGGCTATTCCCCATGTTGGTGGGCATCCTAAAGATGCTAAGGAGTGGATCTGGGACGATCACTCATGGACGGATGGCCCAGTCTTTGAGAGACGGGATTATGATGCAGGTGGCGTTAGACCACCGGTGTGACCAAGGTGAATGGGCATGGCCTAGCGTAACAGGCTGATATGTCGGTGGTACCTTGGGGTGTCGGTCATGGGATCGGACACGTGGAGCACTTGGACCAACTGTAGAGGTTGAGTGGCATGAATGCCATTCTTAGTGCTGGCAAGCCCCAAGTCCTAACTGGGACTTATGGAGGTTATGAATGAGACTCCTCCAAGTGGTCAGAGGTGCAGTTAAGTGACTAAAGTAAAATGGAAAAATTTAGTCGCTTACAACTTGGTATCGGAGCTGTTCCTTAGTCCAACTCTTATTGGTGGCTAAGTATATCACCATTTGCATCGGAATTGGAAGGTCCTAGGTATGGACCTATCCTCGAGGAGTAGCATGTCGAGAGGACATGGCTCTCCACTCAAAGTTCATGTGTGAACTTGTGCGCAATGTGGTAGATGGAAAAGGGCCAGTAAGGGAACGACTTTGGGATCTTGGGAACAGTATAAGGGTTTCCTTATAGTCAATTATCACCAATAATTGCTAGATGCAAAAGCCAACTTCAATATTAAAGCTAATAAGCCAAAATACCTTCCCCCAACAACTCCTAACATTATATTAATTTAATAAATTATTAAAATTATATTAATTATCAATTATATTAATATATAAAGGAAAAATATATTAATTTTAATATATGTTTTAAATAATATAAAATATATTATTGTTTAATAACACAAGTATTTATCACAATATTCATAAAACCAATATTTACAACTATGATTTATATTAATTTTAATATGAGTATTGTTGAAAATGCTTCTCTTGTAGAGTAAATATGATTTATAAAATTAATTATACTTATAAAAATCTTCCAAAACTAATGATGTGAGTACTTGGAACATGGAAAGGGAATACAGAAAATATGCATATAAATTAGCCCAAAAACCCTAGCTTATATACATGAGCAAGTGGTCCGAATTGAAACCAATATGACAACTACCAAAATCCCACTACGCTAATATTAGTATACAACATCGTAGCTGTACACTTGGCCCTCACATCATCCCCTCCTCTCGAAATAATGGAAGACCATTAGGGTTTTCTTGTAGATGGGCTGAGATCTAAAGGAACGTCAGGAGGAGGCATCGGCGGATCTGTAGGTGGTATTAATTGCTGTTGATCCCTTTGTATGAAGTGTTTCAGCCGTTGCACATGTACAATCTCTAAAGGATCGGCCTGCTAGACATCATGCCGAACCTCTGTAAGCCACAAATTTTTCCATTCCAATTTACCAGCTTGCCTCGTCTATCTGACTAACACCACCTTAGCTTTAGCTAAGTTCCCTCGCCAAGGTTCCCGCCTATGGTACCAGCTCCTACTTGGTCCTACTTGGTTTCAGTTACTCACTGCACGAGTAAGAGAGGGTTAGCCATCCATCCACGGATTCCCAAATCTCTCCCAATCCCCCTCCCCGGGTTAGACTGGACTTAAGGTTCGGCAACACTCCCTGCAGCCAAGCACACCAAGCCTCCAGATTCCTAACATCCCTTGGTACCACAAGACTTGATCATGGGACCCTCTAAATCCCAAGTCTTGAGTGCAACACATGCTTGGGACACTGGGGCGAAACACTGTGGCCTAACAGCCCAGTATGGGTACCTCTACCCCCCCCACTTCCATCCCGAAGGGAAGGTCCGAGCCCCTAGGAAGGGCGAGGACCAATGAGCCGCAAGGTACTCAAGTGGAGCACCGCAGTCGGTTTCCCTTTCGGGAGTGGGAGTTGCTCTTGAGCACTTCCTTGGATGGCCCCTCCAGCACCAACCAAGTCCATGCTCACTCCCACCCAAGGCCCCTCAGTCCTAATCTCAACCTCAAGTCAGTTTGGAAGCACCACTAGAGAGTTCCTTCAAAACTGGTTCCTGGACCTCACTATCCCTAATATACTTTTGGAACCCCCTGCAACGCCCCCCCCCCCCCTTGGGAGACACACGTTTTGGGCTTTCACCCCTTGACCTATATTAGTACTCGAACTAAGTCTCGGACTTCTTGGACTCGATCTCGGACCCGACTTCGAACTCGGTCTCAAACTCGATCTCGGACTCGGTCTCGGACTCGATCTCAAACTCGATCTTGGACCCGATCTCAGACTTGATCTCGGACCCGATCTCGGACTCGACTTTGGACTCGATTTTGGACTCGGTCTCGGACCCGATTTTGGATCTCGGACTCAGTCTCGAACTCAGTCTCGAACTTGGCCTCAAACTCGGTCTCCAAGTCGGCCTCGGACTCGATCCCGAACTCTATCTTGAACTCGGTCTTAGAGTCGGTCTTGGACTCGATCTCAGACTCGGTCCCATCCGATGAACTCTTTGTCATTTTGGTCATGCTTTCGGGGATCCTTTAGCCTTCGACACCTCGGGGAGTTGGTTCCTTACAACTCCACCACCCATAGAAGAAGTTCGATGCCCATATCAAACGTCTCATTTTATCCTACGACTTGTTGACCATGTCTCCAGGGGCATCCCCCCACTTAGCGGTGTGCATAAGTTAGCCTCCCCGGCCAAGAACCCATGACAACGGAGTATAGGGGTCCCTATACCCCTCACCTCACCACGCCCTAGTATGGGGTCGGGACTTGAACCTAGCCTTGCTTTACTAGGGGGTTTGGACTCAAACCCAACCTCTGTAGAATATGTTTACAGATTCGACATCCCCGTGGGGAGTCGGACATAGTTCTCTACACCTGGTTGACATAGCTAACCCATGCTAATTAGCTTACCTTCAGCGCACCTTTGGGTCCCAACATATGCCATTTCTCAACTTCACAAATTGATACTTTAATTGAACTTTGCATAAGTATATAGAGTTCTGCCTTGCAGAAATTCCTCCACTAGATCTCGCGCGTTCGCTAGGTTCTCCTCCGGTTCCCATGTTGCTTCGCAGTGTGGAAATCCTTTCCACTTCACATGGAACTCTCTCACCTCGTGTCCTTGTCGCTTGCTCTTGCACGCATTCAGGATGGTCTCCACTTCGTATTCCTCTTCCTCTTGGATAACCTCAGGTAAAGGTCTCACTTGGTCCTTGCGAAGCGGATCCTCAAAGTACGGCTTGAGTAGGTTCACATGGAACACTGAGTGCATCTTCCCCATCTCTCGAGGAAGTCAGAGACGGTAAGCCACTTTACCGATTCGTGCCTCAATCTCGTAAGGCCCCACGAATCTGCTTAAGGAACTCAAGATCAATTCATTTCTAAGAATACATGCATTTTTACCTTTGGGTCAACTTCCTACTGATCCCACTTGGCAGCCTGAGGTTCTTGGTATTCAGCCACACCTTCTCCCCAGCTTGGAACTCTACATCCCGATGCTTTTGGTTCGCGTACTTGGTTTGCCTTTGTTGAGCTCGTTCCAAGGAATCCCTCACTAGATTCCAAATGTTGAGTCTTTCTGCCATGAATGCCTCCACTGCAGGTAACTCTCCATGGTACTCAGCCACACCGAGCTCCACAGGACCTTCAATAGCTTGCCCATTGATGACTTCCCATGGACTCACCCCAATACTCGAATGTGGTGAGTTATTATAACACATTTTCGCAAGTCCTAAGTGACTTACCCAATCGGTCTGGTCTCTTGAGACATAGCATCGCAAATAATCCTCCAGCTGCAGTGTTAGTGCCATCAAACTTGACTTAATACCCCATACCTGTTTGTGGGTGATAGGCTGTGCTGAATTTCAACTTGGTGCGATACTATTCCAAGAGAGTTCTCCAAAACCTACTAGTGAGGATCTTATCTTGATCTGAGATGATCTCTTCCAGCCTTCCCCGCACTCGAACTACTTGTTCGAAGAATAGCTTCGCCATACCTTCCGCATCCACTTCCGTTGTGGTGGGTATGAAATGTGCCATCTTCAAAAATCAGTCCACCACCATGAATATCGCATCAAACCCCTCGCTGGGGGTAAGTCCCGTGATGAAGTCCATCGTAAGACATTTCCACGAACGATCTGGAATTGGGATGCTTTGTAACATGCCCCCACTAGCCTTGGACTTCCCGGGAGGTCACTCAGCCCAGTACTACTCAAACCCAAGGATGCTTAACCAAGACCTTTAACCAATTGGAAAAGGAGGTGCAGTCTTATTCATGAGCCCTTTCCCTCTATATTTGAATTCTATGGACCGTCTTTCAAGTCATTCTCTTTGGTTGCTTACACACCCTGTGACATATGCATGCCAAAGAGAAGGCAAATAACCATCTCAATCCGAATGCTGAAAGTTCACATACTTCACAATCATCCCTTTGAATGTTTGAACGAGCTGTTCTACCAGACCATCTGATTGTGGATGATAAGCACTCATGAAAGTGTGGCATATCCCCACCCGAGACGTCAAAACATGAAATGCCTCAGCCATAAATGCGGGATCATTATCCGAGAGAATCTGCTCTGGACAAGAATGCTGGAACACCACTCGATTAAGGAAGAAGTATCCAACAGCAGTTGCAAAGGTGCTAGCAAGAGCACCAACTTCCATCTAACGAATTAAGTAGTCAGAAGCAATAATAACATACTCATTGCCAGTAGTCGACTGTGGAAAAGGTCCCATAAGATTAAATGCCAGCAACTCAAATGGTCGGGAAACTATAATTGACTCCAACCGTCCTTTTGCAGCACGAGGGGGAGTATTACGAGCTTGGCACCAAACGCAGCTATGCACATACCAGATAATATCACATCGCATCTCCGGCCAATAGAAAGATCTACGCAGCTTCTCGATTACACGACAATGGCCCATATGCCCATCTAGAACAGGAGGAATCATGGTAGGCATGGAGAAACCATGGAATAAAAACAGAAGTCACCACCAGCCGTAAATGATCATTAAGATCCATCCCCACAAAATAAAGAAGGCCATCTTCAAGGTGATATTGAGAATGTAAATGCCGGAAAGGCAAGTAATCAGCAAGTGATGCAAGATTCTCAAACCCATCTTGAAGCCTTCGAATCCATGGCTCAATTTTTTGAGCCTCACGAACCTCATCAAGACGAGGTAGATCTTGCTCTAGGCCTTGTGGACACTAAATGTCAAGTACAGCAACCACCGATGGCACAAAATCCTTGTCTAGAAAATCCACAAATACTGGAACAACATGCTCGTTAGAAACATGAGAAGAGAGTGGAGAAGGAAGAGGAGCTCGAGAAAAGGCATCAACATTAGCCATAAAACTCTTTGAATAATGAACAACATCAAAATTATATATCTAAAGCTTCAAAGCCCATCAAGCAGTACAACCAATTAGGTTCTTCCGCTTCAATAATGAAGTAACAACAACATGGTCACCTTCAAGTAATGTTCGAGAACCATGTAAATATGCATGAAGTTTCTCGAAACCACAAACTGCTACTAAACACTCCTCTATCATGGAGTAGTTCATTTTCACTGGTTGTAATGTACGGGTTATATATGCAATGGGATGGCACTGACTAGGCACACTCAAGCTCTCTTGCATCAACACACCTCTAAGACTAATGTCAGAAGTATCCACACGCAAAATAAAAGGTCGAGTGTAGTCAGGATATGCCAAAACCAGAGGAGTCGATAATAACTCTTTGAGATCCATGAATGCCCGCTCACAATCCGGAGACCAAATGAAAGATGACATTGATGACTTCAGCAACAGTCGCAATGGTGCAGTGTGATAAAAAAGATGATCCACAAAACAACTGAGATATTACACCTTGCCCAAGAAGCACTACACATCATTCATACACTTTGGAGTAGGGAACTTTAGAACAGCCACAAGTTTGTCAGGATCAACTTGCAAACCCTCACGAGAAATACAGTACCCAAGATAAGTTGTGTCCTTGGACTCAAACATGCACTTTGACTGCTTCAGTTTTAAACCAGGGTTGTGTGGCCGATCCAACACTAAACAAACATCACGAACGTGCTCCTCCCACATCCCCTCTGAGTGGATCTAGACATCATCAATGAAGTTAGCAGTCACCTCCGGCATATCGCAAAAAACCTCCTCCATCATCTGCTGGAAAGTTGCAGGAGCATTATTCAAACCAAACGGTATTACGAAGAACTCATACAAACCAAATGGTGTACAAAAAGTAGTCTTAGGAATATCTTCTTCGGCCATTAGTACTTGCCAGTACCCAAAAGCAAGATCTAGCTTGGTGAAATGACTTCGCCCTAGACGATCCAAGAGATCAGTAGTGTGAGAAAGAGGGTACACATCTGGGATTGTTACTTTGTTCAACGAATGATAGTCAATGCAAACACGAATACTCTCATCAGGCTTCGTCACAAGATGTTCCTTGGGTGACCGACGATGAACAAGAACCTTGATTAGATGAGTATCCCCAGTTGGAATCAGATGACATATGGCAATCTTGGCCCCAGACGATTGGTCAAATTCAAAGAGATCAGAATACTCCTTCATGTGCCGGTCGACCACTGCAACACAAAGATTGTCGAAGGGATTGGAAAAGGGAAGAGCAAAACAAGAAAGAAACATAGAAGGAAATAATTGTAATGCACGTGGTTTTGACCCTTTATCCTATGGTGATTTACCATAGGATAACACCATGAAGAGGAACCTAAACCCTCTTTATGCCACATGACACATGCCACATGTCCAAAGGACAGTGGTGTGGAATCAAAAGTTCAAGGCTTTGGGTTACTGAACGAAGGAATGCTGCCAAACTCCCAAGCATGGAGCCAAGGAGTGATGGAACCGAACCATGGAGCAACTTTCGAGCATACAGCCCAAGGAGTGAAGGGACAAGAGCCCGGAGTGACTTGGAACAGTCGTGGAACAACCAGCATCCCAATACCAGGACCAGCACGCAAAACGAATCCAAATGGAGTCTGGCGCTATTTCAGCATACCAATGGCCTAACGCAAGGATATGGGTACTCCACCAGCTAGCATGGTGTGGAACTTGGGCTTAGACCCAAGCCGGACGCAGAACAAGGACAGGCATGCAAGCGGGAGCTAGACTATGCCTCAGGTTGGTCAACCATGCCCAACCTACCCACTATCCCTACTATACATTTGGAACCCCCCACAGCCCCCCCCCCCCCCCCCCCCTTACCCACTATCCCTACTATACATTTGGAACCCCCCACAGCCCCCCCCCCCCCCCCCCCCTTGAGGAACACATGCTTTGGGCTTTCACCCCAAGCCTCCCTTAGTATCAAGAGTTAGTCTCTGCAACAAGCTCAAAACTTACTAAATATGGAATGGCACTAGATTGCGAATTTGGACACAGGACATGTCTACATTCCGTAGATATGCTAAATAAGCAAATCTGGACACTTTCCATAAATAGCATTTAGGACCGAAATGAGACTAACACAAAGGGCATGATAGTGAGGGTGTTTGGCAGACACGGTAAACTATCATCCAGCGATATTGAGGGACTAATCTCAATACGCGAGGGTTTTTATCAAGTCAGTCCAAGATAGAGCAAAAGAGAATTAAAAAGCCGGGCCAAGTATGCTTGGCTTAATAGACATTTAGGAATTCCGTGCTTATGCTCATCCAGCCAAATACAGATGCAAAGTTTAGTTTACTAACACTTGAACAAGAGGGGCTGATAAAGGGTTTAGCAATACCGACCTCCTACCATCGTGGTAGTAAGGAAAGAGTGTCCGTAAGGACTGGCCGACAAGTAACTTTCAATACCCGAAGTCACATTCGTGACAATAATGTGGGAACAAAAGTAATGGAAGCAGAGGTAAAAGTAGAGGAATGAAGAAGTAAGGAATGGATGAAACATAAGGAAGTATGAAGCAAGGGGGAGAAGCCTCAAAGTTACACTTCATGTTTGCACTACAACCAATCCATACTAAGAATGAGGTCAACTCAATGATAAAACTTACTACTAAAGATGGCAGATAGTATGCTAAACAATTTACTAAAAATCACTCAAAGAACACAAAGTATCATTGACTGATAAGCAGAATGCTCACGAATGTATCACCTGAAAGAAATAACATCCTAACCTATCAGAACTAACTTGAGTAATAATCAACAGAACATAATGAATGCGGTAAGACTAACACCTATTCATACCAACTATCACAGAAGCCAATTTGAATAGATCTTTGTCAACAATACAAAGAAATCCAAGTTGCTTAAGCAAGTGTTAGCAACATCCTACCCATGTTTCGAACCCAAGAGACCAATCCAAAGCAAACCACAAAAAATATATGGTATTAGGAAAAACCATAAGCTACTAAGGAAAACCACTAACTATCATGAAAGATCATCAATCATCCCATCAGAAAGAGATATGCTTAATCATCGTCAAAGAAGGAATCCACCATCCCAAAAAACAGAGAATCATTCTATATCAACAACAATTAAACAAAACCTTTTGACAAGGATAATCAACTATCTTAGATGATAATCAATTATCACCAATGATTGCTAGATGCAAAAACCAACTTCAACATTAAAGCTAATAAGCCAAAATGCCTTCCCCCAACAACTCCTAACATTATATTAATTTATTAAATTATTAAAATTATATTAATTATCAATTATATTAATATATAAAGGAAAAATATATTGTGAGGGCCAAGTGTACGGCTATGATGCCGTATACTAATATTAGCGTAGTGGGATTTTAGTAGCCGTCGGATTGGTTTTAATCCGGATCACTCGCTCTTGTATATAAGCTAGGGTTTTTGGGCTAATGGATATGCACATTTCTGTATTCCCTTTCCATATTCCATGCACTCACATTGGTGGAGGTGAGGGGCACTTTTGATGGTCCTTGAAGAGTGCTTGGATTTGGGATTTTGGTTTAGATCTAGCTTTTGCATCGTCTAGATCTAGCTTTTTCCATTTCCTTTCTTTTGTTCTTTCTTTTTAGGATTTTGGTGATCTAACTTTTTGCATTGTCTAGATCTACCATTTCCTTCTAACTTTTTTGTCCTTTCTCTTCTTTTGCTCTTTCTTCGTCCATCTTCATGGCAGATCAGCAATCTCCTCCTTTGACTCTAGAGCAGCAGTTGGTCCAATTGCTTGATGCTATGCGCTTGCATTAAACAACCAAACTCAATTGATGGTGGCATTCACGGCACATGGTCCAACTCCTCCTGCTCTTGGTGCTAATCCTCGCGTTTGGCCAGAGTTTTTTCGTGGGAATCCTGGGGATGATGTGTACCATTGGTTCGATCACTTCACGGTGATTGCCACATATCATTCTTGGGATGATGCTTGACGTTTGCGTGAGTTTCCCACGTGTCTCCAAGGGACAGCGTTGCAGTGGTACAATGGATTGAGTGCGGCCACTCGTGGGGATTGGAGTCTTCTTCCGGACGTCTTCAAACGCGCCTTCGGACATGCCGACGATTGTGACGATGCCTTCCAACAATTGCATCATCTTCGCCAAGGGCCATCTGAGTCAGTGATGCAATTTGGCGTTCGTTTCCGAAGTCTTTTGCTTCGTGTGGAGCCCAATATGTCGGAGCGGATCAAGCTAGGAATGTTGTGGCCAGCACTTCGTCAAGATCTTGTCGGCCTTGTGCATGCACTTGCTCCTGCCACCCTTGAACGATGCTCTTCGCTTGGCACAACGTTATGAAACGTCGCCTCTTCCACTTCTCGCTACACGTCCTTCCGCTCCACTTCCTATGAGTGATGGTCTTGTTCCAATGGAGGTTGATGCTGCTGCTACTCGAGTCCAAGGACAAGGGCGAGGACGTGGTTGTGGCCGTGATGTTCGTTGCTGGGTATGTGATGAAGTTGGTCATACTTATCGGCGTTGTCGGCGCTTTCCGGATTGGCGACCTCCATTTCCTGGGTGGAGACCTTGGCGTCAGCAACGTCCCGTTGGTGCTGCTTCGGTGGAAGGTTTGGACACTGAGGTGCATCTAGGAAATGAGGAGTCGCGCGAGTAATGGAGGGACCTTGCGCGAATAAGTTAGTGACCCCTCCATCTTTCTTTCGGGAGTATCATCAAGGGGTTCACTCGGCACCAGTTCATCCAGTGTTTACTTTCCAAGCTCGTTTTTATAACAAGAGGTCTCCTATTATTCTCTTTGTGTTGGTTGATACAGGTTTGAGTTTATCTTCTATTGCTCGACCTGTTACCACACGTTGTCGTCTACAGTTGCATCGTGCGGCGGATCCAGTTTTCATTCTTTATGGCAACGGCCGTACCCATGCATGTGCACGAGATGAGGCGGACCTGGTTGTGTATATGGACGATCTCGAGCTTGAGTTGCAGTCGTTGCGGGTGGTGCCGAGCCAAGCTTTTGACCTCATTCTTGGTATGGATTGGTTGCAGCACAATCATGCCAAGTGTGACTTTGAAGCTTCTCCCCCTTGTCTCATACTTCCTTATGTTTCATCCATTCCTCTCACTTCCGTACCTCTTCATCCCTCTACCTCTGCTTCCATTACTTTTGTTCCCCCACTATTTCCTACTATGTTTCCATCTTGTTCTGCTCTTCCCTTTTCCGATCCCTCTGATGATCTTTGTGTTGCAGCTGTTGACCGGCTCATGAAGGAGTATTCTGATCTCTTTGATTTTGACCTATCGTCTGGGGCCAAGATTGCCACACGTCATCCGATTCCAACCGGGGATGCTCGTCCAATCAAGGTTCCTGTTCGTCGTCGGTCACCCAAGGAGATCAAGATTTTACGTGCAAACGTCAAGGAGATGTTGGAGATGGGTGTTATTCAGAAGTTGCAGAGTCCTTGGGCATGTGAACCTCATCTTGTGACGAAGCCTGATGGGAGTATTTGTTTCTGCATCGACTATCGTCCATTAAATGAAGTGACGATCCCGGATGTGTACCCTCTTCCTCACACTGCTAATCTCCTGGATCGTCTAGGGCAAAGTCGTTGGTTCACCAAGCTAGATCTTCCTTCTGGGTACTGGCAAGTACCAATGGCCGCAGAAGATATTCCTAAGACTGCTTTTCGTACACCGTTTGGTTTGTACGAGTTCTTGGTGATGCCGTTTGGTTTGAACAACGCTCCGGCAACTTTCCAACGGATGATGGACGAGGTTCTTTGTGATATGCCAGAGGTGACTGCCGACTTCATTGATGATGTCTTGATTCACTCGGAGGGGACGTGGGAGGAGCACGTTCGTGATGTTTGTAAAGTGTTGGATCAGCTACACAATGTTGGTTTAAAGCTGAAGCGGTCGAAGTGCGTGTTTGGGTCCAAGGATACAACTTATCTTGGGTACCGTATTTCTCATGAGGGTTTGCAAGTTGATCCTGACAAACTTGTGGCTGTTCTAAAGTTCCCTACTCCGAAATGTGTGAATGATGTGCAGCGCTTCTTGGGCAAGGTGCAGTATCTCGGTCGTTTTGTGGATAATCTTTCTGATCGCACTGCACCATTGCGAGTATTGCTGAAGTCATCAACATCATCTTTCATCTGGTCTCCGGATTGTGAGCGGGCGTTCGGGGATCTCAAAAAGCTATTGACGACTCCTCCGGTTTTGGCATATCCTGACTACACTCGACCTTTTATTTTGCGTGTGGATGCTTCTGATATTGGTCTTAAGCTCTATTTCGTTAAAGTGGGAATTGTCATTATCCCACTTGTAAAATAAGGTTTCCAAACCCTTATATAGTATATAAATATAACAAAATTCAACTGCATTGAGGCACATGCCATTTTATTTTAAACAAGGAAATGTCTACTCAATCACTTCTCCTCCCCCTGCCACTGCTTCACCTCTCTCTTCTCCTTGTCATCGTCGTCCAATTTCTTTCCATCCTTTTAATATTGGCTCAGTTGCTCCGAGTCTAGGTGGAGCCCAAGTCCCTATTCAATCTTTACTTTCCCCTTATTAATAAAACAACTTCGTAGACTTCCAATAACATGCTGTTACACTTCTAGTATAATGCAAATCCTCTCAAAGAATTTTCTTTTAATATTAATACAATGGCATGGAACCCCATGCCATAATAAGTTACATTTTTAAATAAATACATGCCATCTCAGACTGTTATTTTTTGCCTCCAACGCCTATACAATAATCTTGGAATTTCATCACTCTCCACACTATCAGGATTTAAACCCAATAGTAATGCCATCTCTTCTCTAATACGTCCACGCTCATGTTCAGTGGTCGAAGAACCCATCCGGTTGAGCAGATTATGGAGATGCGGATAGTGCTTGGCTAGACAATATACATGCCATAAATGATGACTGGTGTCTGTCCGATCAAATGGCTTCTGATATACCGTTCCATCTGCCATTTGGTTGATTTCTGCAGCCACCTCCTGGACTGGCCAGTTCTCTATCACCATCGCTCCAAGCCGTTTTGCAAGGTCCCCCAGAACATACGGTTTCTTCTCCCTAGTTTCCATACTACAAGAGATGGGGTGCACTGCATATGTGTGCGTGTTCGCTGAAGTTTTAATCGGCGAGTCATCGATGATGAGGATTTCACTTGACCTAGCAGTCCGGTTCATCACTACAGCCTCTGGCTTGACGAAGATGGGCTTGCTACCCCTCACATGGACCATAGTCAAGCAATCCTCCTGCGTTAGGAGAAAGTCAAATGGTAATATTACTAGCGTCTGATCGTGCATCATCTGTAGCAACGTTAATGCATTGTGGCGCATCATGGATGTCCAAACTCCCAATTGCAAATTGAACCCGGCCCTCTGTTTTAAGTGTCGCATGGTCATTATTAGATCCTGCAGTTTCTCCCATGTGATTAATGTGAATCTGTCTCTTTTGACCAACTTGCGACCGCAGGCTTTGGAGGGTGCAGTGACATTTCAGGACGAGCCACGCTCATGGGAGAAAAGGACACCGTTCAGATAAAAAACGATACAGTACCTTCGCCGTGACTCTGAAATGAAATGCGTCAGCATAAAAAATGGTACAAGTCAATTTTACCATCTACAATATTAGCGAATGGTGCTCCCGATGGTCGTTGAGAGGGTTTTGGTCGAGGAAACGTGAAGGGCGGAAATACTCTCCTCTGCAATGTGGGGTCAATCACATCCGATGGAGTGTGGGCACATGCCATTTCAGCTGTAGACTCTGGTACAACTGGCTCAACAGTGGCATGGGGTGGTTCCGATGGCGTGTGATCACACGCCATTTCAGCTGGTGCCTCCATTGGCAAAGTGGACATGACCGAACAGGCAGCAGGGGCGGTGTAGGGAGGTTCCAACGGCGCGTAGTCAGACGATTGGGCACACGTTGAGTCCGTTGGAAATGAGGATACGACCGGCTCGGCGGCTGGGGCAGCCTCATGCGGGTCCAATGGCGCCTGGTCACCGTCAGTTGGATACGTGGACAAGATTGACTTAGTGGTATGGGCAGCATCAAGTGGAGCGTGGTTAGCTTGCTTGGCGTTGATATGGATAGTAGCCTCCACCAGCTCTGATGACTCTTGCAGGCAAGTAGAGTCCACTGGCGGATCCATATGCATGTCCAAATATCTCCCTTCGATTGAGATGGTATCCTCCCTACTGGCTACTAAAAACAAACTCATTAGCACATTGAATCGACTATACTGTATTTACCATCAACTGCTATTGAGGAACTAGGACCGATATCACTTGGGCGCACTGCTGATTCTGAAGGATTGGACATACGTTTCGACCCTTGCTTGGCACTATCCTTCCTCGACACTAAAGGCTAGAGTTTGTATCTTAATTCAACTGAATAATCTCTACTTACCATTTGCTTTGCGACCTACATGGACAATGTTAGAAATGGTAAAAGGTTAGGAATGGATGTACTATTATTTACCTGATGGTTTGTCTTGTATGACCTTCCTCCACTGCTCTTTGGCCACCTCAGGCTGGCCATCATCGTCATCATCGTCGTCGTCGTTATTGTGATCGTCACCATTGTGAGGACCATCCAAGTCCTCTTCGTCCTCCTCTTCTTTGTCCTCCTCTTCGTCCTTCTGCTCTTCCTGCTCATTATCTTTCTCTGGCTCCTCATCCCCCTCCTGCATTTCTTCCATAGGCTGCTCAGGCTGGATGGCTTGTTCTTCCAGGACCATCTTGGGAAAATCATCTGGCCGAGTCTCCATCTCAAAATACAAGACATCCATAGCCTGTTTTAGTGCGTGACCTAGGACCGTATCCTCACCCGACTGTCTTAACATGGTTTCTGCACGTTCTTGCACCCTTCGAAGAGGACGAGATGAGAAAAACGTGGCCTTGACTTGAAAAGCATCCCTCATCCATTGTACCTCTCCATTGAGATTGGGGAAGGGGAGTCCGCCATAGGAATCTGAGTCAGGAGGTGGTGACTGGCTGCTTTCACTCAGCCCTTGATTTGCAATGAATGGCATGAGCACACATGCCATAACCGCGAGGCATTACCTATCATCTTTTCGTTGCCCTTCTTCCTTTTCGAATCAAACGCCTCTGATCCCGACGACTGTCCAACGTGCTTTCGCTTTTTATGACCACTGTCAGTTTGAGCTTGGCTGGTGCTTGCCTGTTTTGCCTTTGAAGAAGTGTCTCCTGCAAGGAATGGCATGAGACCACACGCCATTGCAAATATAATTTGTACCTCCTTTTTTCCTATTGCTTGTCTGTTTGTCCTTCTTCGATGCGCCACCAGTGCGCTTTTCAGTCCTTGTATCTGAATATTCACAACAATCTATAATCAAAATGGTGTGAGGCCTCACGTGACCTTACCTTGTGCAGGTTGTGAGCTCGGCCCAACATGGGTATCTTCAACAGTAGCTGTTAACGCCGTTTCAGCATCTGGGGGTGGCCACGCTCCTGCATACAGAGCTTGTGAGATAACATTTAAACTTAAAGTGCGTACTCACCAGGTTCGCAGAGAAGATACTGTTTTTCTTTGGCAACTGTAATTATATGCTTCATTGAAGTCACCTCTTCAATGGAGTTTGTCACCGGACCACACGGGACACCCTTGAGTAGTGCGGCTCGAAAGAATTGTCCGCCGCAGTTGTACTCGACAACGCATTTGCCCTTGGAGTCGGAAGCAGGTGACCCACCCGCTATTGCGTTGAAGACCCAGCTGAGCATTTCCGATGCTGCACCTGGAGCTTTCTCTGGATTCGAAAGCTCCATAGCCGTCTTCAGTTCCTCAGGCACGGGTAAATTGACCTCCCTCAGATCAATTTGATCGGCCTTGTCGAACGAAGCTGGGAAGTCACTCCAGTCCCACTCTGCTGCAGGACCAATAACAAGGGCGAGTGTGAAGATGCGGACATTCGTCGGTATCTTCTTCTTAGCCATTATCCCATGGATCTCCTGCATCTCCTTGCCTTTTAACCGAGCCTTCACCTCGTTCAAGGCCTTCCAGAACTTGTGATAGGATTCGGAGTCGTAGATCATATAGTGGACTGAAGATTCCACCTCCGCAAGTCCCACCATTAAGTCAATGATGGAGCTGACTTCGTCTGCATGAGTGATCTCCTCGTTTGTGAAGTCCATCACACAAAAGATGTTCTTGACCTGCTCATCTCCGCGGGAAACAATGCTCCTCCACCTTTGATCCTCATCCGAATTCACGTATACCCGGTAAGGTTCTCGATAGGCCTCTGCTGCGGGGTCGAGCTGTTTTTGAAGCCGGCAGTCGACATCCCTCTTAATGAAATTTGGATACTGATCCAACTTCTCAGCTTTACTTTTCGTGGCATCCCGTAGTAGATCGATGAACTTGGGGGCCCCCTTCACGTACTCGTCGATGTCTTCATTTGACAACTCCAGCTCTTCCATCATCTCTTGCGTGGTGTCGATGCTCACCCTCTCCACGGCCACTTGCTCGAAGATCCAATCCTTCAATAGCGCACGAGCTCTCAGAGTCGTGCACAAGTCCTCGTATGTCACAATATGGCCGGGAGTCATTTTGGTCTTGTTGAAGACTACCTCACCACGTAGAAGAGCATTAGCCACTGTCAGAAGGTCGTCGTCGTCTAGAGACCGCGAGAAACGCAAGGCGTTGAGCTTCAAATCATTGGGCTTCCGGCCGTCCTCCACATCCATTGAGTTTAGCAACTCCCCGTCATGGTACCTCCTCAACACATCTACCCATTTGTCAAAAACAACTTTTGTCGCGAGTAGAATGTTATGGATGCTGAGTGTGTCATTGACCCCCAGTGTTTTCGAGAGAAGACTCAAGAATTCCTGCAATGGAAATGGCGTGAGGCCACATGCTATGCCACATGCAACGAGGCTTACCTGCCAGGCGCTAGTTGCTAGTGCACGTCCTTGTCCTGGTTTTTGTGGCTTCTTCAGTTGAACCCAGAGCTTCCGTGTTCGTGCCAATGTCTCGTGCAGACCCGATTTGTAGCACGTTTCTTGCTTGACATTCTGCGCGTGGGAGATGTATATGATAGATCGGAGGGGCGAGTTGCCTTTTATCAGGCGGACAACTCTTGTCTTGAAGACTTTCTTCACCTCCTCGCCCACCATAATATCCACAACTATCTCTTGCATCGCCAAGCTAGAATGTTGCCCGGAGACGGCATAGAACCGGATGTTCTGATCGTCCAACACCTTCCTATTAATCAAGTCTGGAAACCTCGTCTCGCCCTTCATTGTTCGGTAGTAGGGGATCACGTCTGCGATGTCGGGTGTTATTGGACTTGCCAGCATCTTCTGCTTCAGTTTCTCCACCCACTCATCAGATACTAGACTGTGGTTGTATTTGCTTTGGATGTCGATACGGCTCACGTCGATTGTATATACTTTGTTGGAATAGTAACAAGTACTATTATCTGCGACGATTTTTGCTGCCTCTTCTTGCTCTTTCTGCTCTTTGCGGCTCTTCTTTTTGGTGGGTGTAGTGTTCGAACCCGAGGCAATGGCATCACCGAGTAGCTTCTTTTTTGGGGCAGGAGAGTCAGACGTCGGCTTGAGCTTGACCACCCTTTTCTGCTTCGGGGTAGTTTCCAGATCGACCCCCTTCCCCTTCGCTTTGCGAACTGGAGGCACTCTCAACGTCTCAATGTTGGAATATAGTTTTTGAACATCGCCGTAGGTGAGGTCCGTGGATTCCATGTGATCTTCATAGACCCGCAGCGTCTTTGAAATTGTGGGCCTCCTGGACAACCTCTCCCTAGCTCCCTCTAGGAATTCCTCATAGCCGCTGCCCCCCTCCGGGAAGCCGCTAGGATGTGCAAGGTGGATCTTGAAGGCGGACGCTGTCTCTACCACAAGTGCCAGTCCATATTCTTGCATGGAACTGCATGGAGTGTCTGTCACTTGGATGAGGATCCCCATGCATTCTTTTCTCCCACCATCTGTGTTGTACAGCCTCAGATCCTCGCCTTCCATCCCGAAAGTCCAACTGGTGAGCTCCTCCCCCTTCTCTGCATCCACATTGACAGTGGCTGGAAGAAGAACGCAATTCCTCGCCTGTTCAGAAATGCACAACAATTAGAGCTGACAAATGAAAAGCTAGCAGCTGGAAATAACGTGAGGCCACACGCCATTCACCACTGCATCAGATGTCTTGAGGCTGCATCCTAAGATGGCGTGAGGCTACACGCCATCTGTAACCGGACTGCACTCGAGAGCCCAATCGGTGCATGCCAATGTTGCTACTGAATGGCATGTGGCCTCATGCCATTTTCTACTTGGCCTAAAAGACTTACCATTTGAAGCCGAATGGAGGTGTGACAATCGAGGCCGGATTCGCTGGCGAATGTGCACTGTGTGTGCAGCGGATCGTAGCAGCAAGGCTACTCTGCCACTTACAGTTGGAGAGTGGCGCTGAAATCTCCCGGGACGCCAAGTGGGCTGCGTGTGGGTGGCGGAGTGGGCGGCGGAGTTGGTGGCGAAGTTACAAACTGGGTGTGTCTTGAAGTGGACGCCGATGCACACGAGCGCGAGTGTGATGCGAGCGCGAGTGTGATGCAAGCACGAGTGTGATGCAAGCGCGAGTGTGATGCAAGCGCGAGTGTGATGCAAGCGCGAGTGGACGCCGATGCACACAAGAAACCTGTAGAGAAGGTAGATGAGCGCGAATGTGAGCGTGATCGCGAGTGGGAGCGCGATGCGAGCGCGAGTGTGCGAGCGCGATGCAAGCACGACTGTGCGAGCGCGAGTACGAAGCAAAATGCAAAACCTAACCTCACACGCGCGAAATGTCACGACGGTTGGTAATCCCGCAACATCATCATTCCTCGGACTTGGGCGCCACCATTAATTTCTGGATCGCCGCGCGCATGCATGCACGTGAAATCCAAAAGAAATCCGCAACGTCATCATTCCTCGGACTGCATGCACACGAAATCCAAAAGAAAGATCATGATTGGGATATCATTTAATACCCTCGCTATATTTATACCATGCATGATTGGATATTCCAAAGCATCTTGTATTTCCAAAAATGCCAGATGTTCAGCTAAATAAAGAATGGTATACAATGTCCTTTCAGGGGCACATAGGAGTATATTCCTAGAATATTCTAACACGCGCGAGTTTTTTTTGAGTTTTCTAGAGATCCAACCGTTAAATCGCAACTAGATTTTACAGAATGGTATACAATGTCTTTCTTGATGACCCTGCAAAGAAGCATCTCGATCGGACACCACATGAGACCACACGAGCCTTACAATGTTTCAGGGGCATTTGCCATAGATCCGACCGTTATTTTGCTCCAAGATTTTACAATTTGGTGTGCATTGACCTTTCCATCGACACTGCAAAGGGACATCACAATCAGATGCGGGATCACAAGAAACTAACTTCACTAACTCTGGTTTCACCAACATCTACGTAAGGAGTTATGAAATGAAAGGACCCTCTCTATTGAAATGTGTTTATGGTCCTAGGGGCATTGTGACATATCAAAGGATTTTGCATCAAGTTCTATATTTGCATGTTTATCAAGCTACTGAATTGCTAAACCCTAAACCCTAAACCCTAAACCTTAAACATGTGGCAAATGCTGCGTGAAGAAAGATGCCCTTTCTGGGCAAATGCTGTAAGAGGCAGATGCCGAGCAGATGTATCTCAGGCTAGCGAAGGGGACAAACGAAAGCTAGCTATAAACATGACGGGATGCAAATAGATTACTAGGCTGGTCCTACGAAAATCAAAAACCATAATTGAAAACATTGAAAATGCAAAAAGAAAGGTTTATAATATTTTTGAATTTTAAGCAACCAAAGGAATGTAAGTAGGGCATGTGTTTGTAAGTTTAAAAATGCCTCAACCACTTAAATTCCCAAGTAAATAAAGATGTTTCTATTTTTGGTACAGGTAAACTTTATAGCGTGTGGGCTCATGCAATTTTGAACCCAAAAATGCACCAAAAAATGCTCGACTAGCATTATTCTTTGAATGGCGTGTGGCCTTATGTCGAGCATTATTCTTTGAATGGCGTGTGTTTTTTTTGAGTTTTCTAGAGATCCAACCGTTAGATCGCAACTAGATTTTACAGAATGGTATACAATGTCTTTCTTGATGACCCTGCAAAGAAGCATCTCGATCGGACACCACATGAGACCACACGAGCCTTACAATGTTTCAGGGGCATTTGCCGACCGTTATTTTGCTCCAAGATTTTACAGTTTGGTGTGCATTGACCTTTCCATCGACACTGCAAAGGGACATCACAATCAGATGCGGGATCACAAGAAACTAACTTCACTAACTTTGGTTTCACCAAGATCTACGTAAGGAGTTATGAAATGAAAGGACCCTCTCTATTGAAATGTGTTTATGGTCCTAGGGGCATTGTGACATATCAAAGGATTTTGTATCAAGTTCTGTATTTACATGTTTATCAAGCTACTGAATTGCTAAACCCTAAACCCTAAACCCTAAACATGTGGCAAATGCTGCGTGAAGAAAGATGCCCTTTCTGGGCAAATGCTGTAAGAGGCAGATGCCGAGCAGATGTATCTCAGGCTAGCGAAGGGGACAAACGAAAGCTAGCTATAAACATGAGGGGATGCAAATAGATTACTAGGCTGGTCCTGCGAAAATCAAAAACCATAATTGAAAACATTGAAAATGCAAAAAGAAAGGTTTATAATATTTTTGAATTTTAAGCAACCAAAGGAATGTAAGTAGGGCATGTGTTTGTAAGTTTAAAAATGCCTCAACCACTTAAATTCCCAAGTAAATAAAGCTGTTTCTATTTTTGGTACAGGTAAACTTTATAGCGTGTGGGCTCATGCAATTTTGAACCCAAAAATGCACCAAAAAATGCTCGACTAGCATTATTCTTTGAATGGCGTGTGGCCTTATATTGCCATAAATGGACGTACACACACAGCATAATTATTCCTTTACACGGCGAATAATCTTGGCGCGGATCGCTGACATGGCATGGCAAAGTTCGAATCACTGACATGGCACAGCTGGATCGAGGCAAGGACATGATGTGACAAAGTTCAACGTCCGACAGCAATGTCTAGAAGCTAGTCAGTTTGAAATTTGTCAGAGGAATCATAAGATCTGGTTTGTCAAAGGATTTGATGTGACGTTCAAGCATGTGTTATTTTTGAATTCTCGAACTCATTCCTAGGTTTATCATTTTTGTGCGCCGTGTTCTTGGTTCCACTGAACGCAGTGAGCGCTGCTTGTGTAAGCGGCGTTGTGAGCTGTGGTTTATGCGTCTACGAGCGGTTGCGGCATTGCGAGCGCCATTGCGAGCGGCAGTTTATGCGAGTGGCAGTTTGTGCGAGCGGCGCTACGAGCAGTTGCGGTGTTGCGAGCGGCGCTACGAGTAGTTGCGGTGTTGCGAGTGGCACTGTCTTTGGTGTGGCTACCGCTTCCTCTTGATATTCGGCACTTGTGCTTCCTGGTATGTTCACCATGGAATGGCTTAGGACCACATTTAGAAATGGCATGAGGCCACATGCCATCTTGGGCCCTTGCAATTTCATGGCTAGCGTATTGTCATGTATGTTTTTACTTGCCTGCAGCTGTGTGTATATCAAGATGGGATGACTAGTCACGCACACGAAAATATATACAGTTGCAGCAAGGC